>NC_053500.1:25836401-26016401 GCF_905171775.1 Rana temporaria | reverse complement strand
ATTGCTACAGAGGATCAGAATTTTTCCCGTCTGAAAAATAGAGAACCTGCTCTCAATCTTTTGCCAGATATAAATGAAGGAGATAAGTCCAGGGGTGGCATGTGCCTTGTTGGACTTTAACTAATATTATGTAAGCACAATGTTAAAAAAAAAAGGTTTTTGGGTGAACCTCCACTTTAAATATCCTCTTCATTTACTAGAAATGTGCTTCCTTCTATGCTGACAGAGCCCCAGCCTTTATCATAAGTGTGACAAAGGAAGTGGGGGGCCGTGTCTGACCAGGCCCGTTAGATTACGGAGTGCACTTGGACATGGGGGTTACACTCTGGCGCTTTCTGGACAGGGAATGCCAAGAAAAAGTGCAAGAAACATTTCTTGGGACGCCAATATCAGATGAGAAGTTGTTAGGTGGGCAGGAAACGTTTGTGGAATCTCCTCTGTTCTCCAGCTTTTGGTTGGCTTCCATGATACACAATACATGGTACATGTTGGGAGAAGAAGATCTTTAAGGGTCGGATATTTTACAATTGAATAAATGTGTAATGATTTTCATACAAAAGCTGGTTTGTTGAGTTAATCTAATGTTCCTGCAATGAACTGACGAATATGAGTTTGTTACCTTCTCTCTTCTAGATTTGGCTCAGCCGTAGAAACCGAGAGGGTGAGAATTGCACGGAATGTCAGTGCATCCGTCCTGCTCTGAAATGTGATCCCGATTCCCAGGAAAGTTCATGAAACACATTATTGGGGTATTAAAACTAGCAGACTATCTCACTCCACGGTGATCTGAGGAACGACATGATGGGAACCTCTTTCCCGATCTAATATAATACCTTGTATATCACTAGGTGCACACCATACAAGTTGACTATGGACACCTAGTTCCAACTACATAGGAACTAACGATTATCTTGGATAATGGGGGGAGGACCGTCCAGTGGCATTATATGGGTGACAATGACCATTTGTAGGAGGACCATTCAACGTGTTTCTATTTTGATGTTTTTGACTATTAACTGAGTGTTCTTCCTGAAACTTTTCCTGAAGAAGCGGGTTATCTCCTGCGAAACACGCAAACTGCATAGAAATTACAGCAGCTCACTGTGCTCTACTATAGGGGATCCACCAAGAATCTGTATACAAGGAGTACTAGATGGTTTTGGTTATGTTTTATGTGCAGCTTTTGTATGTTTTTTTGATATGTATACATGTGTAATTTTTATCATATAATAAATATTTTATGATACGTTTTACATAAATTGGGTACGGTTATAGTCCTTGTACTTTGGAGGGTCTATTATTTTGTATATGGAGCGACATGACCGAAAAAGCAGGCAAGCTGGGATGTTGTGCTTGCCCTAATAAAGAAGATAATTTTAGACTATTCGTAGGCTGTACTTTTTAAGGAAGAGCCTCAGAATTGCACCAATTATTCCTCACATGTAAACTGAAGCAGGTCCCCCTAGTTATTACCCTACAATAACAGCAGAGCTACAATAGAGATCACATAAGAACAGTTATGTCGTCAAACGTCACTGGTTGGTAGTTCAGGCTACAACATGGGGGGGGGGGGGGGATACAATTTATTAACGGACTTACTAGTTTTCTGTTTAATTTGGTGTATTAGGCAGCCCATAGATTGATTTGTTTCTTTTGTTGAACCATTGGGGTAAATGGGGGACAAAAATAACCCAATTCCCCCATCTACACATTCAAGGTGAACGAGGGAATCCTTCCCGCTGAGCTATTGTATTCTGACAGCGAGGAGACTTCAAGAATGAATGGATTAGTGTAGCAGCCTATAGCCTGCAGCACTGATCGAGCGGGCAAAATCTGACAGGGCAGTAGTAGTACAGAAATCCTCGGATTAGGAAGTGAGCGAAAATCCCTGCTAATTAAGGGAATACTTTGGGGCCTCCCAGATCACAGGAACTAGTGTGCCCATTGGAGGATTTCCCCTCTAAATACTGATCTGGGGATAAACCAAAATTTGGGATTTTCTTTCACTTTCAATGATTATGGTAAACAGGACAAAGAGGGGGTGATTCTCCCTAATGGGGACACAAACCAGTAATAAAACCCCACTCCTCTCTATCTAAAATAAAAGTTATCATTTAAATTTAACATAGGAATTAGTTTAAACATTGGTATGCTTAAAGCAACACTAAAAGGCAAAAAAAATTTTTTAAATAACAAACATGTTATACTTACCTCCACTGTGCAGCTCGTTTTGCACAGAGTGTCCCCGTTCCGTGTGTTCTGGGGTCCCTCGGCGGCTGTCTCGGCTCCTCCTCACAAAAGCTTTCCACCTTCATGCGAGCTTGCATGGTGGAAAGCTTTTGCGAGCACGCTCCCGTGATACAGCGGCAGGCATAGCCGCCGACTGTATCACTCGGCCCCGGCGCACCGCGTCATCCGCTGTGATTGACAGCAGCGCCAGCCAATGGCTGCGCTGCTATCAATCCGTCCAGCCTAGCCAATCAATGGCCAAGGCTGGGAACCGAAGAGGATCACGTGGACGCGCGCGGGACTTTCGAGGGGTCAGGTAAGTAAAATGGGGGTTCAGGGGGGGGGGGCGGTACCGTCGGATGTTTTTTCACCTTAATGCATAGGATGCATTAAGGTGAAAAAACATTTACCTTTACAACCCCTTTAAACTGTTTCCAAGCTTCAAGCAACAAAAGTTTTCAGAGTTTCAGGCCGGGTTCACACCTATGCGAATTGAGTGCGGCTTAAAACCGGATCCAATATGCAGAACATTTCTAAATACATTGTTTTCAATGAGGCTGGTTCACATATGTGCGATGCATTCGCACTGCGCATTGCCGAAAAAATGTGTGCGTATTTTAGGCCTTGCGGTGCGGCTCAGGTGCGAATTCAGGCCCATTATATTCTATGGGCACGCAGCTGATTCGCAGATGTGTTCATTTCTCTTCAGGATTTCTCTCATCCCGCTTAATACACTTCCCCCCTCCCCTCTCCCAGGTCTCCAAATTCGCAGCTAATCTGCAGCTAAAACGCAGTGGATCTGCTGAACAGTTCTCTTATCTCTCTGCAGAGATAAGAGAGCTGAAATTCGCACCACACAAGTGTGAATCCGGCCTCATACTTAGGGCCCGTACACACGACCGGATCTGTCCGCTGATACTTGTCCGCGGACCAGTTTAAGCAGACAAGTTTGGTCGTGTGTACGGCCGACCGGACAGGTTTCCAGCGGACATTTGTCCAGCCGACAAAAATTTCTTAGCATGCTAAGAAACCTGTCCGCTGGAAGCCTGTCCGTCGGACATGTTCGGTCGTCTGTACAGACTCACCGTACATGTCCGATCGGCCGCCATCCCTCGCATGCGTCGAAGTGATTCGACGCATGCGTGGAAGTATTTACCTTCCAGGGCCGCGCACGTCGCCGCAGCGACGGTGCGGCCACGTCACCGCGGATCGTGTACGCGCTTCCGTGTGTACGAGGCCTTATGTGTTGCCAGACATGATATGTGGTTAGCACCGCACTCCTGTGGACATCACATGCGATGTCTATGCGATGCAAATTCAGCCAGTTTCTATTACTGGGGAATGTTTATTTTTTAATAAAACTGATTTAATACCACTTTAAGTCAACCAATATCTTCATACACAAAATATCGGTTTTGGGTAGACCACCTTTTTTTTTTGGAATATCCAAAATGATGTAATTCTAAGCCGCACGTTTCACTGCTGTGTTTTAGCACACATACGTAGGATGAACCGCGATGCATTGCAGCAATGAAAGATGCAACGTCACTAAACCTGAATCATGCTGACAACACAAACTTCAAGGTGTCGGTCACCCCCAGAAAAGCATCAGTAATAAAACTGTGCTGTACCACAACCCTGCTAACAAACTATAACCCTCCAGTCAGTAACGGAGGCTCAAAACTAAATACAGATGGTAAGAATAAACAGGATGACAAGCTGCTGAAATGGCTTCATGTTCCTGTAAAGAAGTAAAGGGTTAATTTCTGTGAATACTGGGAAAGGATTCTACGTACTAAAAGAACGTCAGGCAAAGCACAAACACCCCTTAGCCCCCGGGGCAATTTGACATGAAAATCGCATGCCAAATCACAACCTATTGCCGGCAACGGCACTGTCCAACTTTGCGGCGTTGCACCGATATCCAAAAGCACTACTTTTGTTGACTTCAAGGGCAATTTAAAAGACAGAGGTCTTTCAAATCGCACCCCAAAAATTGCACAGAAATGCAGGTTTGAAATCGTGCGAGTTTTGCTGAACTCCAGTTTTGAAATACAGTAAAATCTTGGTTTGAGAGTAACTTGGTTTGAGAGCGTTTTGCAAGACAAGCAATTTTTTTTATAAATTTTGACTTGATATACAAGAGATGTCTTGATATACAAGTACATGGCACAACTGAGTATAAAAGAGAAGAGAGGCGCCTCCAAGTGTAGCAATATGATTACGTTTGATGAAGGTACAATATTTAGCAACTCACATGGTTGATTAAAACAGGCACATCTAAGTACGGTATGCAGGGATCTGGGGTAAAGCTGTCCACATAGACCATCCCCCGCACCGACATCAATGTCATTCCTTCCACGCTGCGCTTCAAGCCTCGTTTTCAGATCGCTCTACTGCAGGGTAGTCTTCTCGGTCACTATTGCAGACTGACAGCGGTGAGAAGGATGATCTATGTGGACAGTTTTACCCCGGATCCCTCCATACTTAGATGTGCCTGTTTTAATCATCAACCATGTGAGTTGCCAAATGTTGTACCTTCATTAAATGTAACCATATTGCTACACTTAGGCCTCGTACAGACGACCGGATCTATCCGCTGGGATTGATCCGCGGATCAGTTCCGCGGATTAAAATCCGGTCGATAGATTTCAAGCGGATAAAAATTTCTTAGCATGCTAAGAAATCTATCCGCTTGAATCGTGTCCAGCGGATTGATCCGGTCGTCTGTACAGACTCACCGGATCAATCCGCCCGCTCCCATCCCTCGCATGCGTCGTAATGATTCGACGCATGTGTGGAAGTAGTTGCCTTCCAGCGTCGCGCACGTCACCGCGGATGTATTCCGCGCGGATTTCGATCTGATGGTGTGTACAGCCATCAGATCCAAATCCGCCAGAGGATTTATCCTTTTCCAGCGGATATCCTCTGGTGTGTACAAGGCCTTAGAGGCGCCTCTCTTCTCTTTTATATTTTTGCTTCTAATCCCCTTGTGGATGGACATTTTATGGTTACACAACCTCATCAGTCTTTTTATATGCAGGGCCGGTGCTACAACTAGGAAAACTAGGCAGCCGCCTAGGATGCAATGCTGCCTAGGTCGTCCGGTTTGCCTACTCTCCGTCTCCATGCTATGGAAGTTTTCAGTGCTATATTATAAATACCTCTGTAATCAATGTTATAACCTCTAGTGGGCGCTGCTGAGATAAAAAGTGTGCACATCTAGGGGGTTGCAGGGGGTGCACGTTACTCAGGCAGCCGCTCTAGAGGCTATAGAGGCACATGTTCTGATGGAACGGAAGCAAACATCTCCTTCATGCCTCTATGACCAGTGCTCTCTACTGCAGCTTCATGCCGACTCCTGTCACACTGATGCTCAAGCAAAGGGGGTGGATTCAGGGGCGGGGCCAATGGGGGGGGGGGGGGCAAAATGAGCTTTCGCCTGGGGTGTCAAAAATCTTTGCACCAGCCCTGTTTATATGGACTATAAACTGAAGCACTTATGAATAAATGGTTGTGGAACGAATCATTTGAGTTTTCATTCATTCTTATGGGGAAATTCGCTTTAATATACAAGTGCTTTGGATTACAAGCATGTTTCCGGAACGAATTATGCTCGCAATCCAAGGTTTTACTGTATTTAAAAAATATTAACAGGTGCTTGTGCGAGCAATCCAAGTCTATCACCAGCTCGACAAAATGATCAAAGAAATGGCGTCCTTAATCCTGGTCCAATTAGCATGCTGGGGTGGGGAGATTCCGGCAGATTGGCGAGTACTACAACTAGGATTTCGGGAAAGCTGAGAAGAGGGTGAATCGTGATCATGGAGGATGCCGGTAGCTGTAATAGAAGGCAGGCCATATACCTGGGCTATAAAAAAGGTAAGATGTGTAACTTATGTCTTTTGCCTGGAGTCCCACAAGTACACTCTAGGTCTATCATTGATTCTACTACATACGGGTTCTCTACCATGGCTCTCGTCTACTTTTATACTGAATACATTACCTGGCACACTACAGTCATAAGGCTCCAAAAGGCTCACACAATCATACAGTTCCTCAATGCCAGCGAGAGGGGCCATTGGGATTCGGTTATGTGTAGGGAGAGGATGTGAGCAACAAAGCAGTGCTGTCACACAAACAAAAGGGGGCGCCAGCAAAATGGAAATGAAACAAGACATGTTTAGGTATAGAACATCTATCAGAACAGAGAGGGTGAAAAGGGATATAAATGTTAAAAAGAAGCACCTTAATCAAAAGCGGCATGGAACAAGTGCAGAAAAGACAATACCCCCCCCACAGAGCCAGGTGGGTGACACCATTGTATCTTTGTAGCCTATCTTTGTAGCCTGGTCCCTGTATATTCCCTGTGATCGCACAGAGCCTCCTTCCATATTCCTGTGGACCTACCTGGTGATTTCCTCTGAGGTCTCCTTGTTGAGTTCAATGGGTGATTGGACAGAATGAATCATAATATACAATTGTTATTACCTGCTGCAATTGTAAGAATGACCATCGATTTATGTATATGATCCTATCACTAGAACTATATGAAAACTGGTCTGTAGAAATCCCCTGAAGAAGCCAATGCTGGCGAAACATGTTGGGATACAACATCAAGTATTGATCACTTTCCATATATGGATACCAGTGATTATTAATACGATCTGTATTATGCTTTGCCAATATTGAACCTATCATCTGTTGTTGTTTTATGTAATAGTAATTAAAAATTTTATATAAACTATGTATATTTTCTTGGTCATGGGCACCGTTCTAATCCTAATCATCCTATTACTGACAATCACCATTTATTCTATTACATTGAAGGATTACAGCACCTCCCTGCCCCTAGCATGGCAACTGTTTAAGTAAGGCTGCATTCACACCTAGGTGTATTTACGCCCGACGCTGGAGGGGCGAATTTACATTGATGTCTATGAGATGGTTCACATCTCACGCCGAACGCCGAAACGCCGTACGCCTGCCGCCTGAAAACAAGTCCCGGACCCTTTTTTCAGGCGGCTTTCGGCGTTCGGCATAGACATCAATGTAAATGTTTTGTAAAAAAAAAAAAAAAAAAGTTTACAAATCGCGGCAAAATACGCCGCGTTATAGTGTGAATGCAGCCTTAGGAGCAACAGCACCCAGATATGATCATCCCTGTACAATCTCCTGCATCACTCTACTGCCGTGGCGGCTCTCTAATTAGGCTTCCCACTTTCAGGGGCCTCGCGGCTGCCTAATTTGCCTGATGTATGTGATAGAATTGGATGGAATGTCCCCGGTCAGTGCCAGCTGCAGCTGAACCCGCCAGGAGGTAGGGGCGGACTGGGCCGGGGGCGGAAGAGGTCTCGGATGCCTTATTTTTCCCATTATGGGAGTGAGTGGGGCCTCATGTCTACATTTTGCCTAAGGCCTCACAAAGCCTAAAGCCAAATCTGGTCTACTGTGTTAGACCGACAGCACCAGGCAGTGCCAAAGAGCCCAATTGCAGTTTTACAGATGGCCACCACGCCAGGAGGCAGTGCAGAGGCGGGACAGCTAAAATCTCGGGATTTTCACATCAAAAGCATGTCCGTTTCGGACATATCAGGGACAGATGTAAAAAAAAAAAAACACAGATTTATACATACTGTCTCTGGTTTTACTGAGCCTGGCAACCCTGATGGGACCCCCTAGTGGCATGGGGCCCTCGGGCAGTGGCCGAGTGACTCAATGGTCAGTCCGCCCCTGGATGTCGTACAAATAAAAAATATATTGTCAGATCGCTTCTACAAGTGGGGACAGTTACAGTTATTGTGCCTTGGCCACAAGATCTCAACTCACCATCTCCATGTTGTAGTGCAGATGGCAGCCGGATGACACCCTCCTGGCCATGGGCAGCATCGTCTATGGCAGACCCTCCGGAGCCAAACTCACGAGGGGACCCGTCAGCAGCAACATGATCCCCCACTGCATCGTAATCCTGGTAGTGATCAGACATCCTGGAGTAAGGTCAACCTGTGAGAAAAATATTTTTTATTAAAACGTAGAGCCACACGACATCAACCAAAACAGCGACAGCCATCCAAGCAGTGGCGCACTACCAGCACAGTCAACCAGGAGGCACTGTGATCATATAAACAATATTCAGAATTTATTTTGGCATTACATTGCTTGACAGAAGCGAACATCAGGAAAATCTCAAAGATGCTAATGTGCTTTTATGAGCAATGGTTCCTTTCCCCGCAGGGGAACGTCAATTATGGTACACTGCCAAGGAACAGGAGTACAATGACTGTGCTAGGATAGACAGCGCCGTCAGGAAACACTCGCAGCGTCTGCAAAACCTAACACAACCATTAGATTTATTAATGTGGACACGCCTGTTACGATTGGTTTATAAACTGCAGATTCGTTCCACAACTCTGGTCAAGGTTAACGAGTCCTGGAACTGACCTCACTACTAAGAAGAGGGGTACACCTTTAGAGAAAATCAATAACCTGGACCTCATGGGAGGAACTATCAGGGGGGTGAATGTCATCCATTCATGCAGGGGAAGCATAAACCAGAGAATCTGACTAAATGCTTTACAGACAGTTCATCTTTTACAATCAAACTCAATTTAATCACAGGCCGCACCAAGCGTATGGTTGTCCTCAAAGGGCCAGTTGTATCTGGGGTGCAATATGTACAGATTTCAGGGTTCATCATTATGCCATGTAGAGTGCAGAGTTCATGAGTGCATTACGTACAGACTGCAGGGTTCAGGAGTACGCTACGTAAAGCGTGCAGAGGGGTATGCTGTGTGCACTATGTACAAAGTACAGTTCCAGGGGTGCCGTATGCTCTGTGCATACGGCACAGATGAACGATTAGGCATCGTTCAGGGGTGTGCTATGTACAGAGTTCGTTCAGGTTTAAGCCAGGGTTCGACAAACCCCAAGCGCCAGGTCGCAATTGCAACTAGAATTAGCGACCTGTCACCTGGGGCGGCACAGCTGGGGTATCCTGTGTCTCCGTGCTCCCCCGCCGGCCGGTAATTGAGGCCGCGGCCTTCTGCAGACCTATGCTTCCTTCTGTGATCTGGCACCATCTTGTGGTGGCCGTTGGTATGACAAGACAACCATCAATGCTAATATGGCTTTCCCTGTCTGTTTTCACTGCCATCTCCTCCCTGTAATTATAACCCCCAAACATTATATATATATTTTTTATTCTAACACCCTAGAGAATACAATGGTGGTCGTTGCAATACTTTCTGTCCCACCGTATTTGCGCAACGGTCTTACAAGCACACTTTTTTGGGAAAAAATACACTTTAATTAAAAAATAAGACAACAGTAAAGTTAGCCCAATTTTTTTTTATATTGTGAAAGATAATGTTACGCCGAGTAAATTGATACCCTACATGTCACGCTTCAAAATTGCATCCGCTCGTGGAATGGCGACAAACTTTTACCCTTTAAAATCTCCATAGGCGACGTTTAAAAAAATCTACAGGTTGCATGTTTTGAGTTACAGAGGAGGTTGCTGCTCACGTACGTGTTCGCTTCTGCGCGCAAGCTCGTCGGGACGGGGTGCGTTTTCTGGCTCCTAACTTTTTTAGCTGGCTCCTAGATTCCAAGCAAATTTGTCAAACCCTGATATAAAGAGAGCATTAGTTTTAAAAACATACTGCACGAAAATGTTTTTTTAGTTCAGCTATATGGATTGAGGAAGAGGTTTTTACTGGTGTCCTTTGGAGACTCGAGTCGGATTCATTGAGAGTATCGTTTTTTTTAAAACATTTGGAGAAACCCATGGAGCTATAAAGCCCTAATTAAAGGGCAAGGCACATGTTGACCTATTCATACTATAGGTCAGGGCTCTGGGCATTACTGTGCCTAAAAATCCCAGCATGCACCTCTCTAGGGAAATCCAGGAAGACACAGGAACTGGGCTTCTCATGCCCACAGCTAACATGGAAACGGCCACAAGGACGCTGAGCACATATCAGGTAAGTGTTTACACTGTTTTATGTACCGATCGTGTTTTTTTTGATAATTGTAAAAGAATATTGAAGGTATTGTGGATTGCAAAAAAAAAATAAAAAATTGCCCGGAATCCCGCTTTAAGGTGGTGCGATTGGTTACAGAGCACTTTAGAGGTGGCATTTGGACCAGAAATCACACAGACACCGCTTTGTTTTGTTTTTTTAGCACTTTATATTATAAAAAAATAATTATGTTTTCATAAATTGCTAAAAAAAACAAAGCGGTGTCTGTGTGATTTCTGGTCCAAATGCCACCTCTAAAGTGCTCTGTAACCAATCGCACCACCTTAAAGCGGGATTCCGGGCATGTGTTTTTTTTTTTTTTATAATATAAAACACATTTGATGTATTTGGTGATACATATATGCACTTTTGAGAGATAGATGTATATTACAAAAAAAATAAAAATAAAAAAAAGTAACTGAAAATACTAAATATACAAAATATTGTTTTTATGTTATATTTTTGATATACGACATATAATAATTTATTGAACAATTGTAGAACACGTTATTCTCATATGGTAGTTGGAATATATATGCAATTTATAAATCTTGGGTTTAGTTGGCATACTTGAACATGGATCATCACATTTAGGTTATTGCGCTGCATTATATAGCGGACACATTTTGGAATGATGCGGGACCAGTCTATAACAGCAATAATCCAATTTTTTTTAATATTATTATTATAAGCCGAGTGGTAGCGCGAAAAATTATTTTTGGGGTTTTTACTTAGTAAATGTCAGAATTTGCATATTTGATGGCCCTGGACTGTCATTATATAGAACTTATGATCTATAGTGACACTCCATGGTGCCGCCATACTTTAATTAAAACGGAAGGATAGAGATTATATTTATAACATAATTAAAGACAAAATGACAGTGAAAAAGGACAAGATGATGAGCGTTTCTCATAACAGCAGATACATTCCTCTTCAGTCTAGTATTTATAGAGCCCAGAGGACGATATTCATGAGTCATGTCTGTGCCGTAAATAAGATGCCACTTCTCCGTGTGATTCTATTTACTGTCCTCGGTTTTATTATTGTCGTCATGTGCTTCAATTAGATGCCACTCGCCCATAAAAACCTGATTTGTGATCCGTTTGGAATCAGAGTTAAAGATTTTACAGACACATAAAAAAGGGACTCATTCATTAGGGCAATAATGAGATGCAATTATACACCACAACCAATCAGGCTTCAGTTTGCTGCAGCCACGCCAGGTAAATTGTTTTTGATAGGTTGCCTTTGATTGCTAGATTTTAAATACAAGAAAAAAGCCCAACTCCTGGCAATATTTCTTATTATCCAACTGGTGTTTAAAATCACTTCCTGCCCAGGCCAATTTTCAGCTTTAAGCGCTGTAACATTTTGAATGACAATTGCGCGGTCATGCAACACTATACCAAAAAAATAAATTTAATATTTTTTTTCCAAACAAACAGAGCTTTCTTTTGGTGGTATTTGGTCACCTCTACGTTTTTTTATTTTTTGCGCTATAAACAAAAAAAAAGAAGAAACAATTTTGAAAAAAAAATAAAAAAAGCACACACATTTTTTCCTCAGTTTAGGCCAATATGTATTCTTCTACATATTTCTGGATAAAAAAACAAAACGTAATAAGCGTATATCGATTGGTTTGCGTAAAGGTTATAGCGCCTACAAAATAGGTTATTGATTTATGGCATTTTTTATTTTATTTTTTTTACTAGTAAATGGCGGTGATCTGCTACTTTAATCAGGACTGCGACATTGCGGCGGGCAGATTGGACACTTGGCACTATTTTGGGACCATTGACACGTATAAAGCAATCAGAGCTGTAAAAGTAGCCGTTGATTACTGTATAAATGTCACTGGCAGGAAAAAAGTTACGACTAGGGGGCAAATCAAGGGGTTAACTGTGTTACCTAGGGAGTGATTCCAACTGTGGGAGGATGGGACTGACTGGGGGAGGAAACCGACTGGTGTTCCTATATACTAGGAACACGTGATCTGTCTCCTCTCACCTGGCAGGACGTGGATCTGTATGTTTACACACCGATCCACGTTTCTGCTCTGTCACAAGCAATCGCGGGCACGCACATTTGCTCCTCAGTGACGCGGCGGGCCCCCTATGACAGCTGGTAGACAGGGACGTCATATGACTTCCGCCCAGAAGTGGAGATCCCATCTGCAGACATCATATTACTATAGTCTGGTATTGAAGTGGTTAAAATAAAGAAAAGCTTTTCAGCTGCAATAAACCTCCTCTCTGGCACCATCCCTCCACAGTAATCCCATTTCACCACTAGATGTCCTCAGTTTTCTGGGTCCGATAATGTTCGTTCTCACTTAACCTGAAAGACTGAGGACATACTGCGAGTGCGCTGGGTTGCCCTGCCTATTCTAATGATGCAGAGTGGAGCAGACTTCATCACATCAGCACTACTCTCTGCATTACTGAGGACTGGTCATGGCTAAGAGACGAGGAAGAAGACCCCGCACATCGAGTGTTCAGCTTTTGGAAAAGGGTAAGCAAATTAAAAAACAGCAAACCATAAAGAGTGGGGTGCTCCCAGGGGGGTGCACTGGAAGGTGGGCAGGGCTGAACGCAGCAGAGTCGCTACGGAGTCCGCCAGCTCAGCAGGAGATCTCTCCGCTGAGCTGGCGGATGGCAAGTCCCTCTCTGCTCACTGAGCGGGGAGGGGCTTGTGCGGCGCCGCTGTCTCCTATGGAGAGATATGATGAAAACGGACAAGCAGTTTGTGAGTGTTGTCTCGCAAAACGAGCAGGATTCAAGCCAAAGCGGTGTGCAGTACCGCGTTTGGCCTAAGGTGGGGGGCCCAGGGGCGTGCACTGGAAGGTGGGCAGGGCTGAACCCAGAGTAAGCCCTCATTCACACGAGGCGGACTCCGTCTGTAATCTGATGGTACAATCTCCTTTAAATTTACCAACCAATTCCAGGGCCTTCTTGGTTAAATAAAAATGTAATTTAACTATTTTAGGTGGGCCCTCTCACTCACTGGTACATCTGAAGCTGCGAGACCACCTACTCGGCATCACCGAATTAGCCAGCTACAAATATGGCGACTTCTCTACATGTGTGCATTACAACAAGCTAGAATGAAATCGTCAGAGTTGTCCAGCACTGTAACATGGTGCCGATCGGTGCTCATGATCGATGACCTGAAAAGTGAAGCTGGACTGCTGTAGCCTTTTTCAGATTCACTCCAACAGGTTAATATATTTTAATGTCAGCCACGAGACAACCAATTCTAAGCTTGGAGATGTAATGAACCTCGCGCCACCACGGGAGACAACATAACAATATGGTGTCTTTCTTCTTTGAAGTGGAAAAGAAACTTAAGTGCTTTGAGGGAAACTCTGCTTCAATTTGTGACCCAGATTCCATTCTGTACAGAGCCGCTTTCATGTGTGAGACAAGCTGTTCTATGAATATTTTAGAGAGGATGGATTGGGTTCAGGGACAATGGCCTTGAGTAAAAAGAACTTGTCATAGCAAAATACCTGTGGAAAAGGCCTCTGATTACAGCAGAAATGCTCAGACTTTCAGGCAAGATACAGGCCCTAAAGCAGGATAAGTCTATTTTGCCTCATTATTTGTGAGGCAACCTTGGAAATAGTCTGCAGCATAAAAGTCAGAGGCTGGTAGATTCTACCTGATGCTTCTAGCAAAGGTATTTTGATAAGTCTTCATTTCAAAAGGGTATTGGTTGTTAATGAAATTGCATGACAGATCTATTTAGGTGATGGTCCGAGACGGCAGAGGATGGTCCGAGACGGCAGAGGATGGTCCGAGACGGCAGAGGATGGTCCGAGGCGGCAGAGGATGGTCCGAGGCGGCAGAGGATGGTCCGAGGCGGCAGAGGATGGTCCGAGGCGGCAGAGGATGGTCCGAGGCGGCAGTGAATGGTCCGAGGCGGCAGAGGATGGTCCGAGGCGGCAGAGGATGGTCCGAGGCGGCAGGCCTACGGCAGAGGATGGTCCGAGGCGGCAGGCCTACGGCAGAGGATGGTCCGAGGCGGCAGGCCTACGGCAGAGGATGCTCCGAGGCGGCAGAGGATGCTCCGAGGCGGCAGAGGATGCTCCGAGGCGGCAGAGGATGCTCCGAGGCGGCAGAGGATGGTGCGAGGCCGCAGAGGATGGTGCGAGGCGGCAGAGGATGGTCCGAGGCGGCAGAGGATGGTCTGAGGCGGCAGAGGATGGTCCGAGGCAGCAGGCCTACGGCAGAGGATGGTCCGAGGCGGCAGGCCTACGGCAGAGGATGGTCCGAGGCGGCAGAGGATGGTCCGAGGTGGCAGAGGATGGTCCGAGGCGGCAGGCCTACGGCAGAGGATGGTCCGAGGCGGCAGGCCTACGGCAGAGGATGGTCCGAGGCGGCAGGCCTACGGCAGAGGATGGTCCGAGGCGGCAGGCCTACGGCAGAGGATGGTCCGAGGCGGCAGGCCTACGGCAGAGGATGCTCCGAGACGGCAGGCCTACGGCAGAGGATGGTCCAAGGCGGCAGGCCTATTACAGAGGATTGGTCAGACTGCAGGCCTACTACAGAGGATCGGTTAGAGACTGAAGACCCACTATAGAGGATTGGTCAGAGTGCAGACCTATTACAGAGGATTGGTCAGAGACTGCAGACATACTACAGAGGATTGGTCAGAGACTAAAGACCTACTACAGAGGATTGGTCAGAGACTAAAGACCTACTACATGCGTGGTCTTGCTGGTACGATTTTTTGCTTACGAAACCGTACTAATTAAAACGAAAATCGGACGTTGAGTTCACGTATGACAAAAATGTTATAGTCTGCACATCCAGCCTTTCTAGGACGAAAAAATGGAATCGGCTGTCGAAAGCACCATACCAACGATCCGAAAATCGGCAGATCGTTCGTTGGACAAAATTTTTCTTCCAATTTTCGTATTGTGTGTATGGGTGTAAGTGAAAGAAATAGACCAAACCGTTTAACTAGCAGATTGCAGTGTAATCCATTTGTCTGCACTGGCCTGAGTTCTGGTTCCTGTAGCAGTTAGGTTAGTTGGTCTTGTATAGCAGTATACATATGGTGGTGACAGAACTTTCTCTGACCTCGTCATTAGCGTGGGACACTGTACAGCGAGCAGAGGTGTTCCCAGGCTCTCTTTACATAACTAGACAGGTCACATGACACAGAGCCAGACCAGGGACACTTCTACTATTCCAGGTCATGGTCTGAGTAACAAGTGTGCAGAGAAAACACTGGCTGCTGGGGGCTTGAGAGCCTCACAATAAAGACCAAAGGGCCCCAAGTAAAGCATTGGTCCCATCGCTTTTTTGAGAAAAACAAATTGCTTTTTATGTTTTTTTTTTGTTTTGTTTTTTTTACAAAGCTGCAGCTTTTAGTGAGGTTAGCAAACAATGCTCTAAAGAAGGGGTCTCAAACTGGTGGCCCTCCAGCTGTTGCAGAATTATGAGGCATCGCAAGCTGACAGTTACAAGCATGACTCCCACAGGCAGAGGCATGATGGGACTTGTAGTTCCGCAACAGCTAGAGGGCCGACAGTTTGAGAACCCTGATTTAAAGGCTTAAAATAATAGTTCACAACCATTGTAAAATCAGAGTCAGGCTAGGTTCACACTGCTGCGAATTCAAAATCGCGATTTTACCGCGATTTCGCGGCTGCGGTTTTGCCGCGATTTTTCCCCGATTTCGGCCGCGATTTAAGAGACATCTGTGCAGGGTTCAATGTAAATCGCGGCCCAAAATCGCAAAAAGTAGTACAGGAACTACTTTTTAAAATCGGTGCAGCACCGCAGATGCGACGTCGCACCGATTAGGACAGTGCCGTTGCCGACAATTGCCGCCGATTTGAGATGCGATTTGACATGTGAAATCGCATCTCAAATCGTACCAAATCGTACCCAGTGTGAACCTGGGCTCAAGCTGCTTTATCAAACCTGTCATTATTCAGGGTATGATGGATGAAGCCATTCTCTCAGTCTTGCACTGTATCGGTTCTATGAAGTGACTGGATATGCCCGGCTTGTCTTGTTGGTTAACATTCATATATAAAAAGGAGGAGGAAGAAGGAACGCATTTTACAAAGTGTTGGCTCCAGTTATCTGGTTGTTGTATTTATATAGGGCGGCCACATTACAAAGCACACAAAACCATTTTTAGTCCCTGTGCTAGAAAGAGTACAGTCGAATGTCCCTACCAAAGTCACACACACACACACACACACACGTGTACCCTAAAAGGTCATTAGGAACAGCCAACAACGTTTTTGGGTTGTGAGGGTTAACTGGGGAGCTTATATGTAACCCACACATGCACACGGAAGACAGACAAACTCCCAAACAGATCGTATCCTTAGGGGGGGGGGGGACAACACCAGAACTGTGCAAGGCAAAGACACCAACATCTGACAGTGTATGTCCAGACTATATACAATGGGCTAGATTCAGCAAGAATTTACGCTGGCGTATCTATAGATACGCCGCGTAAATTCAAAGCTGCGCCGGCGTATCTTCTTTCTGTATTCAGAAAGCAAGAGACGCGTCGAAATTAGGCTAAGATCCGACTGGCGTAAGTCTCTTACGCCGTCGTATCTTAGGGTGCCGCTAGGTGGCGCTTCCGTCGTTTTCGGCGTAGAATATGCAAATGCCCTAGATACGCCGATTCACAAACGTACGTGCGCCCGGCGGAATTTTTTACGTCGTTTGCGTAAGGCTTTTTCCGGCGTAACGTTGCTCCTGCTATATGAGGAGCAACCAATGTTAAGTATGGACGTCGTTCCCGCGTCAACATTTGAATTTTTTACGTCGTTTGCGTAAGTCGTTCGCGAATAGGACTGGACGTAATTTACGTTCACGTCGAAAGCAATGACGATTTGCGGCGGAATTTCGAGCATGCGCACTGGGATTCTTTCACGAACGGCGCATTCACCGTTCGTAAAAAACGCAAAATACGCAGGGTCACCATTAATTTAAATAAAACACGGTCACATCATCCCCATTTGAATTAGGTGGGCTTACGCCGGCCCACATACGTTACGCCGCCGTAACTTAGGGCGCAAGTTCTTTATGAATACGGAACTTGCACCCTAATTTACGGCGGCTTAACGTATCGAAGATACGTTAAGCCCGCACTAAATTACGCAGGGCTATCTGAATCTAGCCCAATGTTTATCTCAGCTAATATAGAGATGCACGTGCATGCTACAAAGAACGTCTTTAAAGAAAGAAAAGGAGAAGAAGTAAGCAAAAAAAAAAAGGAGAGAAGGAAGAAAGAAAGAAAAAGGAGAAGAAGAAGGAAGAAAGAAAGAAAAAGGAGAAGAAGGAATAAAAAAGAAAAAGGAGAAGAAGGAATAAAAAAGAAAAAGGAGAAGGAAGAAGAAAGAAAAAAAAGGAGAAGAATGAAAGAAAAGGAGAAGAAAGAAAAAGGAGAAGGAGAAAGAAGAAATAGAGAAAAGAAAGGAGGAAAAGAAATAAGGAAAAATAAAGAAGAAAAAGAGAATAAAGAAAAAAAAGAAAAGAAAAGAAAAAAGAAAAATCCAAATAGGATAAACCAATGTGCCTCAGTCCATGGTAGTTGCCGATACACAAAACTCTACGGTGGGAATACTTCCCTTAACAATATTTAAAAAAGCACTATGTTTATACAGAAATTAAACAGATAGAAATATAAACCTTGGACAAAAAAGGAAAAAAAAAAAAAAAAAAAAGGAAAACATCAAGTTTGATTACAGACCTACCTCTTTCTAGAGGCCCCTTGCTACAAGCCACCGGTGCTCCAGCTACCAGAATACGCCTATGCGGCCAGACGAGGCTCGGCAGAGATAAATTCGGAAGGGAGGCCTCTCCGGTTATCTTGTCCCGCAGGGAATCCTCCTGACAGAGCTAAATGCTTTATCTAGAGGCAGCAGGCCCCCTCTCGCTCTCACACTTCGGAGAGTCAGCAGTTTATCTAGGGGAAGTTCTCTGGCAGAATGGGCACACTAGAAAATATTGGGAATAATATTCAATTACTGAATGCACACAGGGAACCAGGAGGGTCATGTGGACACATAACAGCAGGCAGTGTTTGCATTCTTCTGGATCAACACAAGAGATATATGAGCTAGAAGTGCACCCGTAATACAGCAATAAACATCACACTGAAGAAAGAGGTTAGGCCAGGGAGATTTTGTACTTGGGTCCTTACAATGAAGGTTTTAGTGTACACTGGAAGTGTCACGATTGTGGTGAACCTGTGGACAAAGGGTAGGGGTCCATACCAGCCTCAGCTCAAAAGAAAGTGGTCTAAATCAGTGGTCCCCAACCTTTTTGGCACCGGGGACCGGCTGAGTGGAAGAAAATTGTGTCAAGGCCCAATTGGGGGAGGTTGGGGTTGGCACGCGGGGTTAAGCGATTTTTCACGGGCAATTTGTCAGCGCATTATTTCTATTATTACATAGTAGTAATAAATTAAATAGTTCTACCCACCATAATGCAGAATCAGTGGGAGCTTTGAGCATGTCACTTGCTATGTCGCCTGCCACCAAATACAGAATGTCACTTGCCACGCTGCCTGCCACCAGATGTGGTAAGGCCCCAACAGATATAGGTAGCCCCCCTCCACAGATGAAGGTAGCCCTACTACACAGCTACCTTCATCTGTGGAGTGATCTTCTTACCTTAACTATGGGTACTGTGGCTGGCTCCCGCATCCTCTGTGGGTGGCTGTCTGCCACCGTGCTGTGGCTGGCTGGCTCCCTGGTGTGGGTGGGCCACCGTGGGTGGCTGGCTGGCAGACACCCCTCCTGTGGATGGTCACCGTGGCTGGTTGGCTCCTGGGAGTGACTGGCTGCCTAGCTCCCGCGTCCTCTGTGGCTGGCTGGCCAACACCCTGCCGTGGCTGGCTCCCTGTAGTGGGTCATCGTGGGTGGCTTGCACCCTTCCCTGCTATGGGTTGGTCACCGTGGGTGGCTGGCTCCCTGCTGTGGGTGGCTGGCCTTGCTCCCTGCTGTGGGTGGGTGGCTGGCTGGCACTTCACTCACACCTTACTTCAGGCTGGGTGTCTCAGTGCAAAGCCAGGTCCTTGCACATCTTCAGGGGGGGGGGGGGGGGGTGATGATTCAAGAGCCAGGTCCCTGCACCTCTTCTAGGGGGGGGGGGATAATTTATTCCTGTCACATCTTGTCCTTAAGCCAGCACCTGCCCCAACTCACGGGCTCAGCAAGTCATATGTGATTTTCGTGATGCCGCTCGTCCCCTCCCCCGACGTGCCACATGACCTGCCTGAGAATCGTGGGAGTTGTAGTTTGCTGTGCCTGCGCTGATAAGCAACTTATCTTTAGCGCGGCCAGACTACAACTCCCACCATGCAGCGCAGCCTGCACAGGAGCAACCACTCCAGCCAACCAATCGGCGGCCACCGCGGCCGACTTCTCGCAGCGTCACCTGATTTTTTTTTACAGCCAGCCCAGCGGCCATTTAAGATAACAGGCTGCAGAAGGGCCACGGCCCGGTAGTGGGCCACGGACCGGGGGTTGATGACCACTGGTCTAAATGATGCTGGCTCTCATTGAACCCTGAAGACAGAAGACAGGTCCAAGACAGCCTGGGCTCAGAGGAAGTGGTCCGAATTATGCTGGGCATCATTCAACTCAGAAGTCCGAGGACAATTTGACAGCCTGGGTTCAGATGAAGTTGTCAGAATGAGGTTTGCTGTCATTCAGCTCAATAGGAGGTCCGGACCATGACAGGCTGGGCTCTGGGGAAGCAGTTTAATGGACCGGGCCCCCACTTTCCATATTGAATGACAGATTCATTCAGTCCACTGATCCACATATTCCTCTGAGCTCAGGCTGTCATGCGGAACTGCATACAGACGATCGGAATTTCCGACAAGAACTTTACCCGTCTGAAAATTTGGGAACCCTCTCAAATTCCGACAGAAGAAGCCCGATGGGGCCTACACACGGTCGGAATTTCCTACCAAAGGCTCACTTTTCTTGTCGGAAATTCCGACCGTGTGTACGTGGCATTAACTTATACATTTGTGAAAATTATACGTACTTCTCTTTGCATAGGATTTTAGCATTCCTGTCCCCAAGTTATATAACCCAAGAAGAGCAGTGTAGTAAAGATTATACAGTATATTCAATGGCTTATTATAATAGAGATTTTACCTCACGTTCAAAGTCTACAAGGCTTCCTATCGGCCCCATGCCAGGCAGACCTGTTAGAGCCACTTGGGACACCAAACACTTACATTCCACATCTGAAGGAGTACATTACTTGCCATAAGGGTTTCACAGGAATGAGTAAAGACTCATAGACACGATCGGACTTTGACAACAACGGTCCGACTAACATGTTTTATCGGACAATTCGACCGTCTCTATATGTTCCACCGGACAACTATTGTTGCTTTTTCAAAACGGACAAATGCTCGCTGTGAATGCTCTCAAACTTTTCAACAACAAAATGTCCGATGGAGGATAATCCGATTGGGAGTACACAAGTCCATAGTACAAACACGCATGCTCAGAACCAATGCTAAACATCAGCCAACAATAGCAGAAGTCGCCCAAAGGGTGGCGTTAAAGAGCTGAAAAACCACATCATTTGGTGAATGTTGGCTGAAAATGTTCTGTCGTGTGTATGCGCAACAAGTTCACGCCCAACGCCCATTCGGACCGAAATCCAGGGAAAAGTCAGATGGAAGTCCGATCGTGTGTACGAGGCTTAACATGCAGTGAGGACTTGCAGCACCAACAAAGGACCAGGTCGGTTGCTACAGTCTGCATGGTCTGTCCCAGGTTAATGAATTAGACCCCTTTCACACTGAGGAGTATTTCAGGCGGTACATCGCTAAAAATAGCGCTGCTATACCGCCGGAAAAACTCCTGCACTGCATACTCAATGTGAAAGCTCGAGGGCTTTCACACTGAGGCGATGCGCTGGCGGGAGAGAAAAAAAATCTCCTGTCAGCAGCATCTTTGGAGCGGTGAGAGGAGTGGCGTGTATACCGCGCTCCTTCACATTTAAAACAAACAATAGGAAACCGCGGCAATACTGCCTGCAATGCGCCTTTTTTTTTTTATATCTTTTTTGGGGGGATTTATTATAGCAAAAAGTAAAAAATATTGTTTTCTTTTCAAAATTGTCTCTCTATTTTTGTTTATAGCGCAAAAAATAAAAACCGCAGAGGTAATCAAATACCACCAAAAGAAAGCTATATTTGTAGGGAAAAAAAAGGACGTCAATTTTGTTTGGGAGCCACGTTGCTCGACCGCACAATTGTCAGTTAAAGCGACGCAGTGCCGAAATCGCAAAAACTGGCCAGGTCCTTTACCTGCATAAAGGGTTTGTAAAGGAAATTTTTTTTTTTATCTTAATAGCTTCCTTTACCTTAACGCAGTGCTGTTTTCATGTCCTCGTTGTTCGTTTTTGCCCTCAAGTTGCTGTAATTCTTGACGCATGTATATATACGTCCACAGAATGGCACGTACAGGCATATGGGTGTACATGAAAGTCCCTGCCTTTCCGCGGGTCGGGGGTCCGATCGGGACCCCCCCCCCCCGGTACATGCGGCGGTCGGAAATCATGTGGGAGCGATCCGGGATGAGGGGCGGCTATTCGTTTCTAGCCGCCCCCTCGCGATCGCTCCCCGGAGCTGAAGAACGGGGAGAGCCGTATGTAAACACGGCTTCCCCGTGCTTCACTGTGGCGGCTGCATCGATCGTGTGATCCCTTTTACAGGGAGACACGATCGATGACGTCAGACCTACAGCCACACCCCCCTACAGTTGTAAACACACACTAGGTGACACATAACTCCTTCAGCGCCCCCTGTGGTTAACTCCCAAACTGCAACTGTCATTTTCACAATAAACAATGCAATTTAAATGCATTTTTTGCTGTGAAAATGACAATGGTCCCAAAAATGTGTCAAAATTGTCCGAAGTGTCCGCCATAATGTCGCAAGTCACGAAAAAAATCGCTGATCGCCGCCATTAGTAGCAAAAAAAATAAAAATTAATAAAAATGCAATAAAACTATCAACCTAATTTGTAAACGCTATAAATTTTGCGCAAACCAATCGTTAAAACGCTTATTGCGATTTTTTTTACCAAAAATAGGTGGAAGAATACGTATCGGCCTAAACTGAGGAAAAAAAAAAAGTTTTTATATATGTTTTTGGGGGATATTTATTATAGCACAAAAGTAAAAAATATTGAATTTTTTTTCAAAATTGTCGCTCTATTTTTGTTTATAGCGCAAAAAATAAAAACCGCAGAGGTGATCAAATACCACCAAAAGAAAGCTCTATTTGTGGGAAAAAAAGGACGCCAATTTTGTTTGGGAGCCACGTCGCACGACCGCACAATTGTCAGTTAAAGCGACGCAGTGCCGAATCGCAAAAACAGGTCCTTTACCTGCATAATGGTCCCGCTCTTAAGTGGTTAAGCATCTCAATGGAGGTTATTATGGGATAAAAAAATACCATAGCTCATACACAGTTTAGTGAATTGGGGTTGCCGTGCCTCTTTCTTTTTGATGAAGAGCTTACTAGCAGAGGCATTCATTCCTACACAAAAGCTTCAAGCTGCTTTTACATTTTCCAAGTCAAATGACGGATATCAAAACTACGATGTTAAAAAACCTCACCAAGGATTGTAATTGTTTTCTGTACATCGTATTCCCTGTCTAAGGTTAATGAATGAGATGTGTTCCCATCATTCTGAATCACAATGCTGCCGTCTCGGCACAATATTGTAACACAATGCTAACAAGGCAGCAGGTTAACAGAGCTGTCAGCGGGATGTCAGGGAAAGCCACAGGACATTCATCAGCAATGGAAAACAGTAATGTTGCAGGTAAAAACCAGTAAGCAGTCAGATTTAAGTCTTTACATTGCGCTAATAAAAGTAACAAACAGCTGATTGGTTGATAAGGGCCACGCCGCCATGAGCCATCTTACTGGATAAGCCCCAGTGTTCTATGAAATATTGAGCACCTAGTAAAGGATGAACGCAAAGTATATATAAAAGCCAAACATTCTTTTATCTCATTTTCGATAGAGAAGGGATTTGTTCAAACCTTGTTCTAGGTATTCGTATTCTTTTATCATCTGTGTCCAAATAGGGAGATTTCCCTTCACTTCCTGTTCAGTAGACAACAGGAAGTTATGAGAGGAGAGTTTTCCTCTCAATCTCTTCAATGAGTGGAAAATGTTCCCTTGAACAGCTGTCCTCATAGACAAGTTCTGGGGAACAACTTTACATTTTGGATTTCTGGCAACAATGGTCCCCATAAAAAAAAAAGACGTTGAATTTTTCCAGCAGGCAAATTAAAACACGACAGAGGTTCTCATCTATACCTACTCTACTCCAAAGCTAAAAGGAAGAGTTATGGACCTTTTCAGCATAGAGACTAGGGTTGTCCCGATACCGATACTAGTATTGCTATCTGCACCGATACCGAGCATTTGCAAATGCTCCCGATACTTCACCCGATACCTGGACAGTCAGTGGTGATCGGTGTGTGGGGGAGTTACAAGCTTCTCCCCCGCGGCTTTCAGCTGCTTTAGTGAAATCTATGCAGCGGTGATCGGTGCTTGTAACTCTCCCACATACGATCACCGCTGACTGTCCCTGCATCCTCCTCCAGTCCCCCACCGTTCCTCCTCCTCGTCCCCCACCGTTCCTCCTCCTCGTCCCCCACCGTGTCCTCCTCCGTGTGCCCCACCGTGTCCTCCTCCGTGTGCCCCACCGTGTCCTCCTCCGTGTGCCCCACCGTGTCCTCCTCCGTGTGCCCCACCGTGTCCTCCTCCGTGTGCCCCACCGTGTCCTCCTCCGTGTGCCCCACCGTGTCCTCCTCCTTCCTTTTCTGTATGAACAGAGTCTGTGATCACTGACTCAGTCCATTCACATAACTGAAACATTTTAACCTACTGTGTTTACGATGTTTCAGTTTATGAATGGAGAGTAGTCACCGTCTTCTCTCCATTCATTTTCAGCACAGCTGAGGCTGCAGAGAAAGGGACTGGGGAATCTCTATTCTCAGTCTCTCTCTCTGTCTCAAGGGGGAGATATCAGGGGTCTGTTAAGACCCCTAACATTTTACCAAAGCCCCCCCAACAGGGATGATTAAAAAAAAAAAGGATTGCAATAAATAAAAAAAAATAATAATAATGTAAATAAAAAAAACAAAACACACAGACACAATCCACCCCCTCTCCCCCTAAAAAAAAAAAAGAAAGAAAAAGAAAAATGATTGCAACAAAGCAAAAAAAAAAAAAAAAATTGTAAAATATATATATATATATATTATATATATATATATATATATATATATATATATATATATAATAAATATATATATATATATATATATATATATATATATATATATATTTTACAATTTTTTTTATTTTTTTTTTGCTTTGTTGCAATCATTTTTCTTTTTCTTTTCTTTTTTTTTTAGGGGGAGGGTGGATTGTGTCTGTGTGTTTTATTTTTTTTTATTTTTCCGTGACTCCTGATCCAAGGAACGATCCGAACCGTGAGTTTTTTGATCCGTTGCACCCCTACACTCAACCTATGCAGAATTGAGTTCTGCTTTAAATTCTGTTATGCATCGCTTTGGTAACTGTCAAGTATATTTGTGCTCAACACATATAAAAAAAAAAAAAGAAGAAGAGACAAACCCACCCAACTTGGAACTCGTTGTTTGTGTACATTCCAATTTGTTGAGCTGCCTTTGGAGTTTTGATGAGGTTTAAGTTACCAGCATACTTATGTAATTGTATCTTGCATTACCCATGTCTTGGTATGTATAATGCAACTTATGGTTAAAAAAAAAAAAAGGAAATACCTCTCGTAAAAAAAAAAAAGGAATTGCCAAAAATTTTTTAATAAAACTAATTATTATATATACCCCTTGGCTACTCCTGAAAAACATAGCGGGTACTTCTGCTGGGTCATTTTTTTCACATTCAACAGTTTTTTATTCTAGAAAATGCAAGTTTATTATTTTCTAAGAATTGCAGTGCAATCATTGTCAGTGCATAAGCAATAGTAACTTATGTGCCTGTTGTATGCGACTCGTGATTTTAGAATAGGAGTCCATGCCTTTCGTTTATTGGTACTTGTCTAGTGTAAAGAGGATTTCCAGGTCCCAACTAAGAAAGGCAAGGAGCCCAGCATGCCCCTACCTACCTGTAAGCAGTCTGTCTAACCCTTTGTGCTCTGGATGAGTACATTCATTGGTCTCTCCTCTGTATGGATGGTGGCAGAAGGCGCAGGAACTTTCTGTGTGTCATATGTACAGTTACATGAGCAGCTTGAGTTACATCAATCCTTCCTGTGTCTCCTCTATTAATAGATCCAGCGCTGGAGGGGGCAAGCTTTACAGACAGACCTACCAAACTGTCACTTCTATGGGAGCACCACACAGGCTGAAAATCACAAACGCCACACAGGAGAGGGGCACAGCCAGGATATTGAGCATGCACATTTGCAGTGGGTAGGATTTGAAACTTTCATTGCCTTTTCTTAGAAGTAGAAGCCATGTGAACTTTATGACCTTGTTCTGGGTTTTCAGCATAGGATTTCCAGCACTGAGCGGCAATGCCCCCCAAGCACACTGAATGGGCAGGAAAGGGGACACACAAATGGATAAATACACCATTGGAAGACACAGATGTGAGAATTCTCTCATCTGCCAAAAGATTTGCAATTCTGTCCAGCCATTTTTTGTATTTGCTACACATCTGCCAGGCAGAACAGCCAGGAAGGTGACACCGCTTGCCCTGTGAGAGTTAAGAAATACAGCGGTGTCACCTCCCAGTCTACATCCTGCCAACAGGGTTAATTTACAGTAGGAGCAACATCCTAATATGTCACCAACTCATGCAGAGTCCGATTAGATCCTAGTGTGGCCCCTCTCCCTGTACAAGTGCCGATGTGCAGGAGATGACCAGAGGTTAATATCAAGAGAAACTCAGAGCTGAACGATTCTGGCTAAAATGAGAATCACAATTTTTTTGCTTAGAAGATAGATCACGATTCTGGCGGAGTAACATCTTTCACATTAAAACAATAAAAAATTGGGCTAACTTTACTGTGCATTTTCCCCAAAAAAATTGCATTTGAAAGACCGCTGGGCAAATACAGTGTGACATTAAATATTGCAGCTATTGCCATTTTATTCCCTAGGGCAGGGGTGTCAAACTCAAATTCATCGGGGGCCGCATCAGCAGTTTGGTTGCCCTCAAAGGACCGGTTGTATCTGCACTCCAGTTTTCTTGTGCTGCATAGGGAGCGCAGGGTTCAGGAGTGCGTTGCATAGGGAGCGCAGGGTTCAGGAGTGCGTTGCGTAGGGAGCGCAGGGTTCAGGAGTGCGCTGCCTCCTCCTCTCTGGTGTCCCCCCTCCTCTCCTCTCTGGTGTCACTGGGGTCCCCCTCCTCTCCTCTCTGGTGTCACCCTCTTATCCTCTCTGGTGTCACTGGGGTCCCCCTCCTCTCCTCAGTGACACCAGAGAGGAGGGGGACCCCAGTGACACCAGAGAGGAGAGGAGGGGGACACCAGAGAGGAAAGGAGGGGGACCCCAGTGACACTGGTCCCCCTCCTCTCCTCTCTGGTGTCACAGGTGTCCCCCTCCTCCGCTCAGTACAGACAGCCATGCTCTCCGGGTGATGGTGTCTCTCCTACCTGCAGGTGCAGATCTCAGATACTTTCTCCTCATGTCTGCGGTTGTGGTCCAGGGTCTAAAATCTGTGAGCTGAGGCGGTGCAGAGTGTCACGCCGTGCACTGGTTACTAAGCTGACTGTCTCTTCTGGGGTGGAGCAAGATGGCGGCGGTGAAACGTCACTTCCTGACAAAACAGGTGCCGCCGGGTGAACCAAGATGGCCGCCACTCCGGAGCGGATCGCGTGGTATACCGATCGGTGACAATCCGTTGCACCCGCTGTGCGGGCCACATGGCAAGGCCTGGCGGGCCAGATTCGGCCCACGGGCCTTGTGTTTGCCACCCCTGCCCTAGGGTCTCTGCTAAAAAAAATTATAGATATATATATATATATATATATATATATATATATATATATATAATGTTTGGGGGTTCCCAGGTAATTTTCTAGCACAAAATATTGCATTTTAACTTAAGAAACAAGTGTCAGAAAAAGATTTGGACGTTAAGTGGTTAAACTTCCTGCATTTACACACAGAAGTTTCATCTAAGGAGGAAGTTAGTTACAATGTTTCATGTTAAAAACTTGTCAGACTGATATTTTCTTTTGACAGATGATAAGTCTCTTCACTTGTTATATGAAAGAATCGTCAAACTCTGCATTGGAGATCGTCAGGGGGGGTTGAATCGAGATCACAATTTTTTAACGATAACTGTATTTATCTTCATATAGCGTGCCCCGGCGTATAGCGCGCACCCCCAAATACTTACAGTTTGAATGCCCCTCGTCGGTGTCTTGCCCGGCGTCCATCGGCAGCCTTGTCCGGTCCGGCGTCCGTCTGCGGCCTCGGTGGGGTCCTCCCTGCTTCTCCCGCGCTGTTTTTGAGTCGATCCCCGCGCTGTGTATGAACGCCGCCGCCGACATATACCGAGCGCAGTACACTCGGGCACGCTCGACTCCTCTCGCATAAAGGCTAGGAGGTGGCACAGGGCGTGACCGCGAGGGGAGCCGAGTGTACCCGAGTGTACCGCGCTCGGTATATGTCGGCGGCGGCGTTCAAACACAGTGCGGGAAGCGGGGATCGGCGTATATCGCGCCCCCACGATTTTCCCCTGATTTTAAGGGGAAAAAAAGTGCGTGGTATACGCTAATAAATACGGTAATTGTGCAGCTCTACAACTCGGGTACTTATACATTTTGCCATTTTTCGGGCAATACACAAATTCATAGATGGTGTTCAGCTTTAAAGGAAGCTTGTGCCAACAGAAATATTGAGGTTGCAATTGCATTATTTCCTTCTGGAAACCCTAACTGACTGACTGTCCGAGGCTTCAGTACTTTGGTAGTTACTGATCAGCAAAAAGCCTGCAGACTGAACTGGCAAGCTTCGAAAGTACTGGGCAAGCATGACAACCACCCACTTTTCTTTTTTTCCCCCAAATCGTAATGGTTGCCATTGGCAATCTGTTGGCAGGTCCATGTCTACTGACAAAAAGTGGGCTGTAGTCACCCAAATTCAGAATGGAACTGCCTTAAAAAGAGAAGAATAGCACACACCCAGCCTTTGTATACAGGGGGAAGCAGTGATGCGTCGCTCCCATTCTGCACTGAGCCTCCTTAATACCAATTAAGCAGGGTGGGGGAAGAGCTGAAAGCCGTATACAGCTTTGAGTGCTGAGGGACATTTGGGTTGTTAGTGAGAGTTTTTCTAATGGAAGCTCATTTCCATAATGACAACTCCTCGAATGAACCAAATCCATGAATTATAAAAGAAACCTTGCTATAATACCGAGGAGCACAAAGCAATGAAATAGGACAACAAACCCAATGCACCCTGAAGAATGACATGCATGCTATGGGGTATAGAAAGCACAAAAGAAAAAGAAAAATGGAGGAGTGGTCCTTAAAAAAACAAAATGAGAAAATCTGTCCTCATTCTATAGAACAGTGACAACTTCATAGAATAGTGACATCCAATGGCGCATACAGACGATCGCACATTCCGACAACAAAACCGAAGATTTTTTTTCCGACGGATGTTGGCTCAAACTTGTCTTGCATACACACGCACAAGTGTTGTTGGAAATTCCGAACGCCAAGAACGCTGTCACGGACAACACGTACACCGGCACTATTAAAGGGAAGTTCAATACCAGTCGTGTTAGTAGAAGTTTGGTGAGAGACGATTTGCGCTTTTCAGTCTCGTGCTTTTCAGTCCGTTACAGCACGACAAATGTGCTATCTCCATTACGAACGCTTCAGTCTCGTACTTGATTCAGAGCATGCGTGGAATTTTGTGCGTTGGAATTGTCCACACACGATCGGAATTTACGAGAATGGATTTTGTTGTCGGAAAATTTGAGAACCAGCTCTCAAATTTTTGTTGTCGGAAATTCCGACAGAAAATGTCCGATGGGGCTTACACAAGGTCAGAATTTCCGACAACAAGCTCCCATCAAACATTTGTTGTCAGAAATTCCGAGCGTGTGTATGTGGCATTAGGAAGAGTGTTTATTTATTGGGATGAAGGGGCAAGGGGGAAGGTTTATGTACATAATTTTGTAGTAAGGGGTACCTGGGATCATTGCGCCTCAGCAGTCAAGTAGTATCCTGTTCATGAAAGTCAGATGGATGCAGGACCAACGTAGGACCGATGTCGCAGAGCAAAGTAGGATGAAAGTCGTTCTACAGTCGTGTAGTATAGTGTGAACCCGGCCTCAATGCCAAAGCCGCTTTGAGTGAAGAGTAAAGGTAACGCAGGTGTTCACCTTAACACAAGTGGTGCCTTTCCAATACACTGCTAAAAAGCAAAACAACCTTTTGAGTCAGAAGAGAAACATCTTGTATTACATCTACAAGTGTCTATAGCAAGACAACCTTCCAAAACCACGCTTCCCCGGTGACCCATTTCCAGCCGCGTTTTGCACATTTTACATCCAGATGAATAATTTTTATACAAGGTGTTAAAATGTTCCTAAACCTGCTCAAGACCAGTAAGGGCCCCTTTCCGGGATTTAATAGTTGACATCATTACATCTTCCCCCTCTCCCACATCTTCGTGTTAATATTTAATATCGGCGGATGGCCCTTGGAGGGATGAAATCACTTCCCAGAGGTGTGTAAACACTCATAGACCCCTAGGTAATATTCTACTTAATGTGTTATTTGTCAGAGTACTGAAACTGTGCTGAGCCAGCACTGGAAAAGGTGCAGCCTCTGCTCCCGTTACACGCTAATGAGCAATGCCGATCACATCCTCTCCTATGCTATTTACAAATGCAGTACACATCGGAGGGATTTAGCTAGAAGCCAAGAAAAAAAATAAGGAAGGCTTTTGTTCTTTAGGGGTTTCTACGTTAACAGGAGACACAGCCTATTCCCTCCTAACAGTATTAAGGGTGCAATTCTACCAACAGCGAAGTATCGCTTCCCCTAAATGGACATGGTTACCCAATGAGTGTATGTTGTCGATTACAGTAAGCTTGGTACGGGCACCGACTCCAGTATTCTGCGTCCTTCTGAGTTCAAATATATTTGGTAGCAGCTTTGACTCTTAATTTATTGTAGGCCAATTACCAGGGAACTTTGATAATTTGAGATCATGTGCTGAGTGAGTAACTTGTATAGCGCAACAAATGCGAACTTAATCGCCCCAAGGCGCTTTCCATCCAGAATTGTACCGGTCCTTCAGAAGAGGTGGGTCTTTAGTTTTTTCCTAAAGGCCTGATGGTTTTCCTCCAAGCGGATGGTAGTGGGAAGAGCATTCCAGAGCCATGGTCCTTGGACCAAAAATCTATGTTCTCCGTTAGATTTGTAGCGGGATTTAGGAATTTGGAGAAGGTTTTGGTTGGTTGATCGGTGACGTAAGGTTTTATTTTCTCGCTTAAGTATTGGGGAGCATTCCCCTGTATACATTTGTGGGTGAGGCAGAGTGTCTTGAATGTCACCCGATCCTGTACGGGCAGCCAGTGGAGGGACCTCAAGACCGGGGAGACTGATTCCCATGGCTTTTTACCTGTTACCAGTCTGGCTGCCACGTTCTGGACGACTTGTAGACGTGAAATCTGGTATTTTGGTAGTCCTAAATAGAGGGAATTTGCGTAGTCGAGTCGTGAGTTGATGATCGTTCCAACCACTACTGCCGTGTCCTCTTCCGGGATGAAGGGGATGAGTCTACGTAGCATGCGGAACAGATGATGAGAACCGCTGACGACTGATCCTATTTGAGCATCCATCGTCATGTCCGAGTCAAAGATGACTCCGAGACTTTTGGCTTTATTGCTTGGCGCGATGGTTTGTCCGAGGATGGTAGGTGGTGTTCCTGTGGTCCTAGAAATGGATTTCCTATTTGCGTGAAGGGTGAGTAGTTCTGTTTTGGATCCGTTGAGTTTGAAGGAGCTTTCAGTCATCCAATTGTTGATCAGTGTAATGCACTTTTCAAGTTCATAAAATTGGTCTTTTTTGTTGGTGATTCGAAGGTAAAGCTGCGTGTCGTCCGCATAGGAGTGGTAGCGCAGGTCCTGTTTGCTGATGATTTTGAGGAGCGGGCGTATGTGTTGAGTCCCAACAAAAATAAAAAGCTTCTAGTGCGTAGTTCATCATATCTCATTACACCTTCATTTAGTTAAAGCGGGAGTTCACCCATTTCTAAAAAAAAATTTTTTCTTCCCCTAGATTCCTGCTCGTTCGGTCTAGGGGAATCGGCTATTTGTATTAAAATAGGTGCAGTACTTACCCGTTTTCGAGCTGCATCTTCTTCCGTCGCTTCCGGGTATGGTCTTCGGGAGCGGGCGTTCCTTCTTGATTGACAGTCTTCCGAGAGGCTTCCGACGGTCGCATCCATCGCGTCACTCGTAGCCGAAAGAAGCCGAACGTCGGTGCGGCTCTATACTGCGCCTGCGCACCGACGTTCGGCTTCTTTCGGAAAATCGTGACGCGATGGATGCGACCGTCGGAAGCCTCTCGGAAACCTGTCAATCAAGAAGGAACGCCCATTCCCGAAGCCCATACCCGGAAGCGACGGAGAGGATGCGTCTCGTAAACGGGTAAGTACTGCACCTATTTTTAAATAAATAGCCGATTCCCCTAGTAATAACGAGCAGGAATCTAAGGGGGAAAAGTGCCCTCTAAGGGTGAACCCCCGCTTTAACAGCATCATAAATATTGCATGTACGAGTGCAGAGGAGGCCAACCAAGACTTACATTGGTACATTGGGTTCTTGGCCTGCTACCCTATAAACTGGCCCACAAGAATGAGCAATATAGCTCTTGGAGTGAGGTGGGTTGCACAGGCGTGGCATCAGGAACTGGATGTATGGCTGCAGTAGGAAGTGAATTGGAAGAACTGTATATACAGGCTGTTGTCATTGGGGGGTGGTAGGCTGGCTTCACACTGAAGCGTCAGCCGCGGTGACGGTATAGCCGCGCTTTTTGTAGCGCGGCTATACCATCGTGTTTACCGTGATATTCGGGCGCTATACTGTGTGTCTGTGTATACTGTGTGGCCCCATAATCTATTGCCCGGGCGCCATAATCTCCTATTGCCCGGGGGCCCCATGAGTTGTCAGTCTGCCCCTGGGTGGTGCTCTCCCTCGAGTAGTTCCCTCAAAGATTCAATCCTAATATGGAACGCTGGAGTATTAACAAGTAGCATATATTAGGAAAAGAGGAGAGGGCTTTATATACTGAAAGCACCGTTTATTGAAAAATAAATTATATTTTTATTTATGTTTAGTTATATCCGTATAATACTACAACACCTACAACAGTACAATTATTATTGCATTAATCTGTATTTCAATGCTTTATCTCATTCTTAGTTGTTGTCATTTAACACATACTGTAACTGTTGTAATCTATTACTTTAAAATAAAAACATTATACAAAAAAAAAAAAATTGTAAAAAAATAAAAAAAAATTATATTATGCGCACACAGCATAATAATTTCAATAGATTAAAACAAATCTCTGCCTCATCCAAGATGGCTGCCGGAATCAACCACCGGTACCAGCTGTGACATCGCCGGGCATCACCATCCAAAGCATTTCGTCCTAGTTGTGCAATGTCTTCAGGACCTGACCTGAGATCTTACACTCAAAAGGATGCCCTTTGCATCTTCAGGGGGTGTCCCCTAGGATCCCTGACGTAGTCTATACAGCATCAGAAGGATGAGAGGACCGCAAACCTAAATTCAGACCAGTAATTCTTTTCTCTTACTCAACAAATAGTAATAAAAAATAAAAACACACCGCGTTTCAGGGGCTTGAAACTCCCACTTAATCAGTGCTGGCAGATTTTTGTACTGGACCGATAGGGATAATATGAGATCTGGGTCACCTGACTACATAAAAAAATACATTTTATATTACATTTTTGACAGTTCACTTTGTTTCCACTTAATACCAGGCCAGGATTTATTGATTTATTGAAATGCTTATTTGGAGCGCAGTCATTACCCGAAGGCCTCGATGCGCCACACTTTTGTCATGGAAAGCTGTGATCTTCAAGGGACAGTCTACACTGAGCACCAGCAGAGCGATTAAGGTCAGAGATGTCCATCAGTCACCGGCAGCTACTGACAATGCTTTCAGGATTTTGATTAGTCTAATTATCATGTAATAAACCAATTAAATGTTTCTACATACATCATCCCGGCCAGGAATTCCCACTGAGGTCTTATCTGTGCTTGCTGGGCTGTCTCTAACCTGCTGCAGTCGTTGGCCCCTCGCCATGGGAAGAAATGGCAATGATTTATAAAAAAAAATAGCTGGGTAATTGGTTCTGCTCCAGCTACACCAGGGGTCTCCAACCCCCAGTCCGCAGCCCACTACCGGGCCGCAGCCTGTTTGCTGGTGGGCCGCGAAGCCTGCGCTGAGGTGCGGCGGTGGCGGGCGAGCAGAGAGATCGCGGCCATCACCGCACTTCCGCCCACACAGCCCCGCCGCACTTCCGCTCACACAGTTAGGAGTGAAGCAGGCTCGCCCGCATCAGTGCTGTTCAGCCCGCCCCCCCCTCCCTCCGTGAGTGGAGCCAGGCAGCAGCGGCAGCGCTCGGCTGTGACATCCAGGGCAGGGAGAGCGAGAGGTAAGCTGTGGGGGGGGGGGGGGGGGATCTGCATCTGGTGGCATGTGGCTGGCACTCTGCATCTGGTGGCATGTGGCTGGCACTCTGCATCTGGTGGCATGTGGCTGGCACTCTGCATCTGGTGGCATGTGGCTGGCACTCTGCATCTGGTGGCATGTGGCTGGCACTCTGCATCTGGTGGCATGTGGCTGGTTTAACTATTTAATTTTATATTACAATATAATAATAAAAATAATGTGCTTCAATCATCCTGATTAACAATGGTGTTGTGATGATTGAAGTGCCATATTGGCCGCGAAAAAAACCGCATCGTCGGCCCGCATCATCGGGCCTTGGCACAATTTTCATCCACAATGCCGGTCCCCGATGCCAAAAATGTTGGTGACCACTGAGCTACACTAACAGATGAGAAGTTCAGTGATAAGGGCAAGTTGGATAGGGGCAAGTTGGATGGCTGCAAGTTCAGGATCCCAGCATTTTACCACTGCGGAGAGGGAAACCCTCTGATCCTACGAGTAATGCAGAATTTCCTGGGAGAAAAAATCATCTGGGACTTCTAATCATGATAACAAACTAAAAATTGCCATCGGTTGTCATCTGTGAAATAGCTGCAGACCAGCCGGAGTTCAAAGTAGGAGATGGCCACTACTAGGGTGACAACATGTTCCGGATTGCCCTGGACAGTCCCGCATTTTGCAGGTCTGTCCAGGGCACATTCATTCCAGGACAATACAGTGTCCTGGAATGAAACTGACACAGCCACCCCCCGGCCAATCTGATACCCCCAAAGAAGGCCACCACATCACCGCTTTACTCAGGGCTCTCTTAATGAGAGGGCACACCTGGGCACTGCCCATGGGCCCCAGCTGCATGGGGGGGGGCCCTGCACTTTCCCCAAAGCAGCTGGTCCTTGAGCCCACACTGCCCCGAAATTGGGGGCCCCCATGATGGTACTGAGAGTGATAGATACACAGGGGAGGCAGTCTGCCTCCTACCCACTTGATGTCTGTTTACCTGCACCGTCATCATTGTCGGGGCCCCATAGCATTACTTTTCCCAGGCGGCCATGATGCTATTAAGACGGCCCTGGCTTTACTCACTGACAGTACTTGTCCTGGCCGGGAATGCCTGGAGGAGCACAATCCCGCCCCCTGCTTGCGATTGGAGAAATCATAAATCCCGCCTCTTGTGTCCAATCACTGTGCTGTGATTCGTTACAGCACAAGCTGATGATTTTTGGGAAGGGAGGGTGTCCCTGAATGGTAGTTTTGATATGTGGTCACCCTAGCCACCACTGAGTTATATATGCACCTCAATGCAAAGTCAATATTGTTTCCTATGTGCAGTTCTCCAAACCTGCCCTTTAAAATTACACCCCCCCCCCCCCCCTTCTTGATTCACTCTGTTCAGCCTATGGCTCACTCGCTGTTTAATCATGGACAGGGCAATATTTTTTTTGTGATCTAAAGGTTCATTGTCCAAAGTATGGATCCCTCTATGCGCGTGTCCACATTGTTCAACTATGTTCCAGTGCATTACTGCATACGAGTTAATGTGCATTATAGTAAAGCAGCCCATTCATTTTAAAGCGGTAGTTCACCCTCCTTTCCATCATTAGACCATTAAATTCGGCATCGTAGCGCGAGCTACGGTATGCCGGTCTTAAATTTTTAATCCCCGTACTCACTGTGGTATCGTTGATTGAAGAATCCGACTCCCGCGGGGAATGGGCGTGCCTATGGAGAGGGAGGATGATTGACGGCCGGCTCTGGCACGTCACGCTCCCCGAAGACAGCCGGAGTAGGTCTCGGCTATTCACGACGCCTGCGCACAGGCTATGCGCAGGCGCCGTGAATAGCCAAGCCTATTTCGGCTATTTCCGGAGAAGCGTGACGTGCCAGGGCCGGCCGTCAATCACCTTCTCTCACCATAGGAACGCCCATTCCCCGGATTCTTCAATCAGCGATACCACAGTGAGTACGGGCATAAAAAATGTAAGACCGGCATACCGTAGCTCGCGCTACGATGCCGAATTTAATTGTCTAATAAAAAAAAACTTTTTTTTTTTTTTTAACAGGGCGAACCCCCGCTTTAAATGAATACCAGGATGAAATATTTACGAGGCGCTGGGATTTCTATGCTTACTCAAACAATAAATGAAGGAATTTTCAATTATTTTTCAATTAATCTCTCTAGCTTGCTTGAACACAGCTTCCAAAGAGAACAGATCTCATTTAAAGGGGTTGTAAACCCTTTACAACCACTTTAACCACTTAAGGACTGCCTCCTGCACATATACGTCGGCAGAATGGCACGGCTGGGCACAACCACGTACAAGTACGTCCTCTAAGTGCCCAGCCGTGGGCACGCGCCCGCGACCCGGTCCGAATCTCCGTGACCGCGGGACCCGATCGCCGCTGGAGTCCTCGGTCCCCGGAGCTGAAGAACGAGGAGAGCTGTGTGTAAACACAGCTTCCCTGTTCTTCACTGTGGCACCGTCATTGATCGTGTGGAAACACGATCAATCAATGACGTCACACCTACAGCCACACCCCCCTACAGTTAGAAACACAAATGAGGTCACACTTAACCCCTTCAGCGCCCCCTAGTGGTTAACTCCCAAACTGCAATTGTCATTTTCACAGTTTTTGCTGTGAAAATGACAATGGTCCCAAAAATGTGTCAAAATTGTCCAAAGTGTCCACCATAATGTCGCAGTCACGAAAAAATGCAATAAAACTATCCCCTATTTTATAAACGCTATACATTTTGCGCAAACCAATCGATAAACGCTTATTGCAATTTTTTTTTACCAAAAATAGGTAGCCTTTCGGCTTCACGCCGGGAACCCTACTGCGCATGCGCAAGGCCCGGCTCCTCTCACCTATTAGCCCGGCGACCAGGGAGACCCGCGGTGACGTCACTGCCGCGTCGCAGCTGCGGCCGGACTTCCGGAAGTGGGAAAGGATACCTGTCAAAGACAGGTATCCTGTCCCCCTCCCCCCAAAAGGTGCCAATTGTGGCACCAGAGGGGGGGGGGGAATCTGATGAGCGGAAGTTCCACTTTAGGGTGAAAAAACACGAACCTTTACAACCCCTTTAACTGTGCCAGAAAAGGTATAAAGAAAAAAAAATATCCATGGATTTGGATTTTACAGGCATCCAGACTTAAATTTATAAAGATACAATTATTATTGTCACATATTATAGCACACCAATCAAAAATAACAAACACATGTTAAAAAGATAAGGGATCATAGCAACAGCTTAAAGTGACACTGAGTGCAGTTCGTTTTGAACAGAGCGGCCCACTCTTCTTTGCAAAAACATTCCAAATCAGTCACATTGGGAGAGCATCTCCTGTGTACAGCCCTCTTCAGATCGCCCCCCAGAGATTTTCAATGAGATTCAGGTCTAGGTCATTCCAAAAATGCAAATCATCTTCTGGTGAAGCTGTTCCTTTGTTGATTTGGATGTATGCTTTGGGTGATTGTCATGCTGAAAGATGAAGTTCCTTTTTGTTTTTAGCCAATATTGACTGGACTTTGACCAAGACCCCTGTTCCAGCCGAAGAAAAACAGCCCAAAAGCAGGCTGCTGTCACCACCATGCTTCACAATGGGTATAGTGATCTTTTGATGATGTGCAGTGTTGTTTTTGGCCATCTTTTGGAATTATGGCCAAAAAGTTCAAACATTGGTGTCATCAGACCAGGATACATTTTCCCACATGCTTTTAGCAGATGTTAGTTTGCAAAATTTAGCCGGGCTCGAATGTTTTTCTTCATAAGAAAGGGCTTCCGTCTTGCCACTCAACCCCATAGCCCAGCCATATGAAGAATACGGGAGAGTGTTGTCACATGTACCACACAGGCAGTACTTGCCAGATATTCCTGCAGCTCCTTTAATGTTGCTGTAGTTCTCTTGGCAGCCTCCCTGACCAGTTTTCGTCTCGTCTTTTCATCAATTTTGAGGGATGTCCAGTTCTTGGTAATGTCACTGTTGTGCCATATTTTCTCCACTTGATGACTATCTTCCCTGTGTTCCATGGTATATCTAAATTATTTTGTACCCTTCTCCTGACGGATACCTTTTAACAATGAGATCACTCTGGTGCTCTGGAAGCTCTCTGTGGATGACGTTTGCTGTAGGATGCGACTAAGAAAATGTCAGGAAAGACCTACAGGAACAGCTGGACTTTAATCAGAGGCACTTTAAAAATGATGGCAGGTGTGTACTGACTCCTATTTAACATGAACTTGAATGTTAAAGCTTAATTCTGAACACAGCTACATCCCCTGTTATAAGTGGGTGTGCAACCACATAATTCCCCCCCCCCCCCCTAAAAGATTTCAGTTTAGTATGTTTTTTAATTAAGTTGTACAGTTTATAGGTCACATTAAAAGGTGGAAAAAGTTTATTTTTGTCTCATTTTTTTACAGAACATAAATCTGCCATTTTAACATTGGTGTGTAGACTTTTTAGTGTGTGCGTGCGCATGTATGCGTAAAAAAAAACCCACCATCTTTCCTAGCCCCACTCCGTCCTTATACATTTACCACTGGCTTCTGTCACCTCTCCAGCACCCGTCTCGGCTACAGTACCACTCCCCTCGCTTCTTGCTTTTCAGACACTGCGGACAGCAGGAGTCAAAGGCTATCGCCAGTCAAACTCCTGTTAGGAGGGACCAGGGTGTGGATTTCTGGTGCGGTGCGTGTCTATGGATGCACATTGCCCAGCAAGGAAGCATACGCCCGTGGGTGTCTCCTTAACACCTAGCTTGCCAAGTAGGCACCAGAGCAGGTTACAATGCCGGAAGGAAACTTCCTGAAAAGCGAAAGATTGTGCTTTCTGTGCAATATCATCGCACAAAGCAGACAAGTGTGCCCTTTAGTATCACTTTTCACTATAATAGTTCACAATTCAACCATAAAAGAGAGCCAACGCATCTTGGGGGCAATACACACCCTTTCATCAGGGCTTGGAATAAAGGAATAAGGACTCTCCGATAATCCTTCTGAACTCCAGACATGCGCTTCAGTCAGCGGCAGCAAAACCGCAGTGACCACAGTTCCGAAGGAGTTTCAGAGTGCATATAGATTTTTAATACAGGTCCTTCTGGTCTAGTGCAAGTCTTCATTCCTCTATCTCAAGACCTGATGAAGGGGTAAGCGTTGTTGCCTCCAGCAATTGGCTGTCTTATGACTGAATTGAAAAATGCAGACGGTAAGAATGGGTTTGCATCCATTTGTGTATGTTTTAATGAATTGTGAATGGGCTACCAATGGCGCCACAGCCCAGGTTTTAACACAAAGGCCCTATACACACGGTCGGGAATTCTGCAAGAAAAAAAAAAAAAAAAACACGTCGGGATTCCTGGCAAGCTTTTCTTGCAAAGTCGTGCATACAGACCGCCGTTCTTTTAAATGGCAAGAACGCGGTGACGTCATCGACTACGACGAGCCAGCGCTCGTCACATTCGATGCCGTCACTGCCATCTTGCTACACCGCACACTAACCTTGTATGCTACCGCACATGCTTTGAAGTCTTTTTTGTTACAAGGAAGGTAAGCATACAGACGAACGTTTTTCTATGCAGGAAACACTCTGCCGGGAATCCCGACGAGAAAATAGAGAGCAGGGTTCTCTATTTTCCCGTAGGGATTCCCGGCTATTTTCCAGACGGGAAAACTGCTAGGGAGCATACACACGGCTGGGATTCCCAGCCAAATGCTCTCATGGCAGTTTTGCTGACGGGAAAACCGGTCGTGTGTAAATGCAGCATTTTGTCAACACCCTGCACCACAAAGCATGAATGGTTCACAACTGTACCATGCAGTCATTACTGCAATGCATCAGTGTGAATGGGCCCTTAAATATTTAACATACAGCTAATAAAACCACAACGTATCCAGGATGGCTTAAAAGCGAGGCGATATGACATTCTGCTGTGTTAAGGGCTACAATAAAGGACAAAGGAAGAAAATCAATACCTTGCTCTACAGCTGCTGTTCTGCAGTTTATAAAAAAAATAAAAAGGATACGTACTTTGTGGAGGCAATTATGTACTGCCTGAAAAGTCAGTGCCCACCGGCTTATTTTACAAGGAAACGCAAAGAGCGATGAGGATGCATATAGCTGGATTCAGGTACGGCGCCGCATCTTTAAGGCGGCGTAGCGTATCGTATTTACGATACGCCGCCTTAAGTCAGAGAGAGGCAAGTACAGTATTCACAAAGCACTTGCCTCCTAACTTACGGCGGCGTAGCGTAAATGGGGCCGGCGTAAGCGCGCCTAATTCAAATGAGGATGGGGGGCGTGTTTTATGTTAATGATTGGTGACCCGACGTGATTGACATTTTTTTACGAACGGCGCTTGCGCCGTCCGTGTACATATTCCAGTGTGCATTGCTCCAAAGTACGCCGCAAGGACGTATTGGTTTCGACGTGAACGTAAATTACGTCCAGCCCCATTCACAAACGACGTACGCAAACGACGTGAAAATTTCAAATTTTGACGCGGGAATGACGGCCACACTTAACATTGACTAGGCCAGCTATTTGTTGGAATAACTTTACACCGGAAAATGCCTTACGTAAACGGCGTATCTTTACTGCGACTGGCGCACGTACGTTCGTGAATCGGCGTATCTAGGCATTTACATATTCTACGCCGAACTCAACAGAAGCGCTAACTAGCGGCCAGCCTAAATATTGCACCCTAAGATATGACGGCGTAGGAGACTTACGCCGCTCGTATCTTAGCCTAATTTAAGCGTATCTGGTTTCCAGAATACGCTTAAATTTACGACGGCGCAGATTCAGAGTTACGTCGGCGTATCTACTGATACGCCCCGACGTAACTCTCTCTGAATCTGGCTAATAAAGTCCAATAAGCAGCAACATTTCACCTGCCAGGTTCAGAGACATTTTCCAGCTGAAGTCTGCACAGCCAGCTTCATCACCGATACTCACCTTTGGGGAGCTTACCTACCCCTTCTGTGCTCCTTCACCATTAGGTTTGCATGTCAGAACTCTTAGAGATACACAGAACTTCCAGGTATAGGGGGAGCCTGTGACCTGCTCTCCTTCCTCTAATGCTTCAGGACTTATTGCCTGAGCAACCAAAATCCAGGTCCAAGCATGGTCACATGTGGCCCGGAGGCAAGGTCTTTAATCATGTTTAGGCATCGACATCGATCTAACACAAGTCTTCGAACGTTGAGTTAGGGAAGTCTAACAGGGCAGCAGATGAAGGCAAGTACCAGTAGCAGAGGAGGTGGCCAATTAGAAAAAACGGCTACTTAGCTCTGAGATTTGCAATGTGACAAGTCCCCTTTAAAACGGCGGACAATGCTTTATGGGCCTTGGCCCTTAGACCCCTTTCACACTGGGGCGTTTTTCAGGCGCTTTGGCGTTAAAAAAAGCTCCTTCAATGGGAAGGGGGCTTTAGGAGTAGTGTATTCAACACTCCTAAAGCGCTGCAAAGAAGCTGCTTGCAGGACTTTTTTTTGACGCCCTGCCAGTGTAGCGCCTCGGCATCTTTTGGTTTTATTACAGCACTCGGTCTTTTTGGGTCCATAGCACATATACATTTTATCTTTAAAAATAAATTATTATTATTTTAACAATAAAAAAATAAAAATGATCACACACCAAGATGTCCTCTCCTGCACAACATTAAAAGTTTTTTTAGTGTTAATGAGCTTTGGAGTTTATTGGCTTTTTTCTGAACGCCCGAAACTTGCATTCAAAGTGCAGTTTTTTGGCGGGGAAAAAACGATCAAAAACGCCGAAAAACACTCAAAAACTTTGGTGCCAGCGTTTTTTTTGCGTTTTTTTAATCCATTGAAAAAAAAAAGAGGCTACACTGAAAAACGCTGATTAAAGCTATTGCAAAAACGCTAAAAAACGTTGAAAGGCTCCCTGCAAAGCTACTGGCGTTTTTTTATAGCTTTTATCAGCTTCAGTGTGCATGGAGCCTAACCGTCACAATATGCTTTTTTCACATAGAATGAGATCTGTCCCTGTCCTGGGCTGTGCTCCCAGTAACAACGCCTTTGAACCTGACCGCTTTAAGCACTGGATTACAGCGACATTTGTAATCCAGAGCGTCCCCAGAGTACCTCTCCATCTGAAAGGCAAATGAATGCCCTACATGTTTAGGGAAGAGCGACAAAATGACGGCACAGCAACATGCCAATGCCTTAAAGTGGATGTAAACCCAAAACATTTTTTTTTTTTTATGTCACAATGTAGAGTATAAGATTTCCCATTATCTGTGCCTAGTCTTGCCACACAGAGTTAAAATCAATTTTACACAACACAGACCTACACTGCCTGATCTGCCATGTCAGGATAGGCCATTACCTACCATTTACAGAACACAGGTCCAGGATGGCTAGCACACACAAGTACCCGCACAGCAGTGCGAATGCGCCCTCCGACACCAAATTAAGCTCCCTCAACCTGTGCATATAAGCACAAAATGATTGCTGTAAGCTTGTCATCACTGCATTACCAGCAAGGCCGGGTTCACACTTTTTCCAAAAAACGGTCCGACGTTGGGAGCTCATGTCGCATGACGTGTACAAATCAATAGTTCCCTATGAGAGCCGTCTTAACTGGTCTGACACAAGTCGGTCCCACTTTGAAAAAGGTTCCTGCGCTACTTTGATCCTACTTCAGCCCATTGAAGTCAGATCAAAGTTGGATCCGACTTTGGCATGCGACTTGTACTCTGAGGATCTTGAAGGGTAACACCACGCCAAAAAAAAAAAAAAAAAAAAAAAAAAAAAAAAACACAGTAGGGTTCCCCCTTCAAGACCATACCAGGACCTTCAGTCTGGTATGGATTTTAAAAGGAACCCCCATGCCAAAAAAAATAAAAATGGTGTGGGGTCCCCCCAAAATCCATACCAGACCCTTAGTCGAGCATGCAGCGCGGCAGGTCAGGAAAGGGGGTGGAGACAAGCGAGCCCCCCCCCCCCCTGAACCATACCAAGCCACATGCCCTCAACATGGGGATGTGGGTGCCATGTCCCAAGTTGATGAGTGTGGTTCAGGAGGGGGGGGGGGCTCACTCATCCACACCCCCTTTCCTGACCTGCATGCTCGGATAAGGGTCTGGTATGGATTTTGGGAGGGACCCCATTTCTTTTTTTTGGCATTGAGGTCCCCTTTAAAATCTATACCAGACCAAAGGGCCTGGTATGGTCTTGGAGGGGGGACTCCATGGCATTTTTTTTATTTGGCGTGGAGTTTTCCTTCAAGATCCTCAGAGAACAAGACATAAGCTCCCAATGTCGTAGCGTATGTCATACCTGTGTGAACCCGGCCTAAAGGTGCAGCGATCCAAACACTAGGACCGATACTAAGCTGGTGATAACAGTCTTGTGGAAGCAATCACATGTGAAATAAAAATAAAATAAAAATTGCATGAGCGCTCCTGTGTATAATAGACATCTGTCTCTGGCTACACCACTTCCAAGACTTTGCCAATTTACTTCATGGGCGGCTATAGTAAAAGCCTAGCTGTGGGGGGGGGGGGGGCATTACTTGTCCAGAACAGTCCCCTACAGTACCTCTTTTTTGCCACACAATGTCCTCAGTCGACTGGGCTAAATGACACCTAGCGCCACTCGGAAGACTGAGGAAAGGGTGGCATGGTTAGTTCTGTCTGCATACATCAGGAAAGCAAATCTGGACTGGTAGACTTCTAATGAGTCCCCGAAGACAGCAGAGGAAAGGGAAACAATAAAAGAGGTTTAATTGCAAACTTGCTTGCATATGTTAAAAGGAGCTTTGCTATTAAAAAAGTGCATTTCACCTTTAAATGTCAAAGAAATAAGAGGGTTTCATTAGAGCAGTGTTTCTCAATTCCAGTCCTCAGGCCCCCCCAACAGGTCAGGTTTTCAGGATTTCCCTCAGATGAAAAGGCTGTGGTGATTACTAAGGCAGTGAAACTGATCAAATCACCTGTGCAAAATAATGGAAATCCTGAAAACCTGACCTGTTGGGGGGGCCTGAGGACTGGAATTGAGAAACACTGCATTAGAGTCACCTCTGGGTCCTGTTCCAGTGATGGAAGAGATGTACACTTGGCACATCTCCCTCCAGATCTCGCTGCCTCTGGCTGCCTATTCCAGTGTCTCAGACAGGTGATTTCCCCATAGACACACCTTATTACAGCTGACAGCAATCAGCAGCGAGACTTGAAGGTTTAACCACTTAAGACCCGGACCTTTAGGCAGCTAAAGGACCCAAACAGTTTTTGCGATTCGGCACTGTGTCGCTTTAACTGACAATTGCGCGGTCGCGCGACGTGGCTCCCAAACAAAATTGGCGTCCTTTTTTCCCACAAATAGAGCCCCAGCGATATGGCCTACCAGGCCAGGGCGCACGTGCTACGTGGAGTTCCTGACTCTGGGCCCTCATGGCTCAGAGCAACTGAAGCTACAATGGGGCCCCAGTGACTTACCCCAGTGACCCCATACTTTGAGAGAAAGATCCCAAGCGTGTTGTGCTGTTCGGTGGGGAGTCGGTCTGAGGTGAGCCCGGAGGCAGGTGATCCAATAGGACTCAGACAAACCATTGGGGATCTGGGTGACCGAATACTGGCAGGTTGTATGCTGCAAACTGGCAGTCGGTGGCCCCAAATTATTGACTGAGAGGATTCGCTCTATTTTCATGTTCCCGAGTACTGGGCCAGTGGCAGAGACCCTTTACTAATTCTAATTCTATTAGAGCCAAGTCGGTGGCAGAGACTTGGTCCTTCTCATCGGTTCCGAGTGACACCCTGGCTGCCAGGCCTGTGAGAGGGACCTGTCCAGGGGCACTCTACCCACTCCGGCTGGAGTGGCGACGAGACAAGCATAATCATTGGAGGCAGGACTGCTTCTTCTATCCATAGCCTGAATCTGCAAAGTTTACTCTTTTTCAAACCTATTCTATCTACCTCGAGTTGACTGTTGGTCTTGTTGGACCAGAAATAAAAGCATTGAAAACGTCAACCAACTGACTGGACATTCCATCACTGCTCTCATCATCATCGTCACCCCTAGACACATCACAGAGGTAACATAATTATGCTGTCCCAAATCTAACCAGCGGCTCCTACGGGGGTAGCGCTACATTTAGAAAAGCCTGTTCCCTGCCAGCAGGCTGCAAAGAAGGACTGCATGAAAGAAGTGGTCTCCCTGTAGAGGTCAGATATACCCCAGCTGAGCTAGAGCTCTCCGATAAGCAGGAGACGTGATCTCTGCCGATTACAGAACTCTAGGTCCGACTAAGCAAGGAGTATGTCGGACCACTTCAGATAGACCACTGATTCCATTCTTGCAACGTGCTGGCAGGAGACCGGCTTTTTTGCTGAGGCTGTGGCTGCTTTAATAGGAAATTAGCTGTAAGATTTTGAACACCTTTTATTTTCATAACCAGAGAATGTTTCCCTGCCCTGCCAAGCAAAGGACTGGATTGACAGTAAACATCCTACTGCAAATACTGTATTATAATATGTGCATTTAGTGGTTTGCCAGGAGGTCAGCTTTAGGTTTCTGAATAACTCAAGAAGATATACTGTAACAGGATCGTGCAAGAATATAGTACTTAACCTGCTCTAAACAATGTAAGGTCTCGATTGTACCTGTTCTAAGCAAGGCAAGGTCCTGTGTTTCTGAAGAAAGCGCCGTCTCAGTCGGTTTCCAATACAACCTCTAATACTACATTAGTAGAAGGGAAGGATGAATGAGATTGCTATGAGCAGCAAAGGACCAACAGTCACTTGTTATGAAACATTCAACTCCCAAAAATGATGAGTCTGCACTAAGTGTCATAACAAGCTCCATTCTCTACAAGTGTAAAGTGCTGTAATCCACACTGAAGAGCTGGGGTCAGGAACCTTTACCACATTAACTGACAACTTACAAGCATTAGACAACATGCATTCCAGGGAACAACAGTTGTATGTTTTTTTTTTTTAAACATAGCTGTACTGTAATGACAGATTTAAGATCATTCAGAATTCCTGCCCCTCAACCCCTCAGACCAGCCCCAATTCCTGCACCTTCACCCCTCAGACCAGCCCCAATTCCTGTACCTCAACCCCTCAGAGCAGCCCCAATTTTCGTCACTTCAACCCCTCAGAGCAGCCCCAATCCCTGCACCTTCACCCCTCAGACCAGCCCCAATTCCTGCACCTTTACCCCTCAGACCAGCCCCAATCCCTGCACCTTCACCCCTCAGACCAGCCCCAATTCCTGCACCTTCACCCCTCAGACCAGCCCCAATTCCTGTACCTCAACCCCTCAGACCAGCCCCAATCCCTGCACCTTCACCCGTCAGACCAGCCCCAATTCCTGCACCTTCACCCCTCAGACCATCCCCAATCCCTGCACCCCAACCCCTCACACCAGCCCCAATTCCTGCACCTCAACCCCTCAGACCAGCCCCAATCCCTGCACCTCAACCCCTCAGACCAGCCCCAATCCCTGCACCTCAACCCCTCAGACCAGCCCCAATCCCTGCACCTTCAACCCTCAGACCAGCCCCAATCCCTGCACCTCAACCCCAATCCCTGCACCTTCAACCCTCAGACCAGCCCCAATCCCTGCACCCTTAACCCTCAGACCAGCCCCAATCCCTGCACCTTCACATGCATACCTGTGCAACCAGCAGTTTTACTTAGAGGAGGAAAAGGATAGGTGGGCCGACTTCTGCACAACATACGCAGCCAACGCTGAGCCCATTCAGGAACAGGGAGGAGGGCCAGCACCTAAACATCATTGGTTTAGGGAGGTGCATGAGCAACGAAAGCAGACTGGCAGAACAGGCTTTGTAAATGTCTGGCGAGTTGGCAAATACAGCCTGTATCAGCAATATTTCTGGAGGAGACAGTGAGGGGAATTTATTATAACTGGAGCAGACAGAATCTGGAGTGGCTGTGCATGCTTGTTCAGTGACGCTTTGAAAATTAAAGATAGAAGCCAATTGGTTGCCATGCACAGCTGCTCCAGATTTAATAAATCCACCCCCATCGTGTGCCCGATTTCCGTAAGGTTGCCCCCCCCTGCTGTAGAGAGTGAATACTTTAACAACATTTTGGCCCAGCACCTTGTTTCCATGGAGATGAAGCCTTGTCCTAATAAATCCTGCCGAGTTCAAGATTCTATAGACAACAGCACTAAAAACAAACAATCACCAATCCCATATTTTGGGCTAAAAATATCCAGTGACAATATTCCTGCCATGTCACGGATAAAGCGAGACGATCCATTGGACAAGCATTCCTGCTAAAAAAAAGGGATATTTATCCCTGACAGACAAAAGGATAGAAAATGCTCCCGTCTATGCCAAGCGAGACAAATGGCCTTCCACCTCAAAGCAGACACACAAGGGCAGCAAAACAAAACCGTGCATGATGGGAAATCCACACAAAGAGGAAAAAAAAACACAAGTAACCCTAATCATCAAAAAATCTCCCAGCATTACGATTCCAGTCGCACAACAAACACTACAGTCTACGAGGCCCCCGTGTTCTAAAAGACCAATCAGGTTTCACCAGGTCTGTGCTGAGAAAAATCGAAATTAAGCAAAAAAATGCAATATGCTGTCCTCTGGCATCACCTTGCTCCAGTAAACTAAGGCCTGGTTCCTATAGGTTACAGAGTAAGCCAGCGCGGCATTTTCTGACTGGTTGCCATGGGTAACAGCTCAATTTGCTCATACAGCAATGAGGGCTCTTCTACACCAGCCTGCATGCTAAAAAGCAGGTTGGTATATGTCGTAAACAGGGTGGCGCTTTGCACCATAACAACACAAGGCACCATTAATCTTTTTCTTTAAAAAAAACTTTATTGAAATGTTGCAAAATAAAATTGACTATACTTCCCTATGTGAAAGGAAGAGAGTCTCAAGACGCACCTTAATCCCCCTCAACCGCTGAGTAAATTAAAAGGGATAGACTGAGGCGGTGGACTACGCAGTTCCACTGTGAGGCGGTGGTATGCAGTAACATGAGGCGAGAAACGGTGCCTTGCGCCTAATGCAACTTACCTCAACACAGTGTTATGGTGTGAACAGGACACATAAGGAACTATTGTATTCCATGTGCCCTGGTATTAAGCATGCCTTAATCTGTGAATATAAAACCGCAGCTCAACTGATGTGGTGTGAACCAGTCCTTAGAACCCTTTCACACTGGGGTCGCCCGTGTGTTAGCGGTAAGGCGCCGCTCGTTTTAACGCTGTTTAAGCTGCGCTTTTCGGCTGCTAGTGGAATGCTTTTGACCCCCGCTAGCGGCCGAAGAAGGGGTTAAAAGCACCCATGTTGCGGATCTTCAGAAGCGCTTTTCAGGCACTGGACATTAATTTCAATGGGCTGTATACAGAAATCCCAAAACGCCCCAAAGATGCTTCTTGCAGGACTTTCCTGACGTCCCGCAAGCACTCCGCCCCAGTGTGAAAAGTCACACTCAAATGAATGGGAGGCAGTTTTCAGGTCCTTTACAGGTGCCATTTCTTGGGCTAAAACGCCTGAAAACCACCTTAGTGTGAGAGGGGTCCAAGACACCTTTAGGCCCCTTATACACCGAGGAGTTTTTGAGGTGGTTTAGCGCTAAAAATAGCGCCTAAATACCGCCTGAAAAACTCCTTCCCTGCAGTCTCAATGTGAAAGCCTGAGGGCTTTCACACTGAGGTAGGGTTGCCACCTCATCCCTTTAAAAAGGAACACATCTGAATTACACAGATTCTGAGGCTAATTTAATGCAGATAAGGCACCAAGTGAGCCAAGTGAGTTTAATTACCACCTTAATCAGCCACAGAACCTGTGTAATTCAGATGTGTTCCTTTTTAAAGGGATGAGGTAGCAACCCTACACTGAGGCGATGCGCTGGCGGGACCGCTCCAAAAGTCCTGCCAGCAGCATCTTTGGAGCGGTGAGAAGAGTGGTGTGTTTACCGCTCCTTCCCATTGAAGGCAATGCAGAGGCGCATTGCAGGTGGTATTAACCCTTGCGAATATGCGGTGGCGGTATAGCGGCGCTATACCGTCGGAATAGCCGCAGAATTACAGCGGTATTCGGCCGCTATTAACCCCCGCTAACGGCCGAATATCACCGTAATTCCGCGGCAATTCCGACGGTATAGCGCCACTATAAATAGCGGTGCTATACCGCCACCGCATATCCCCCCCAGTGTGAAAGGGGCCTTACACTGGGGCGGTGCAGGCTTTAGCGGTAAAGCGCCACTAGTTTTAGGGGCACTTTACCACCGTTATAGCAGTGCCTTTGCGCCGCTAGCGGGGTGCTTTGAAAGCAGCTATAGCCGCTGGCAGTAAATGCATGTAAAAAATGATGACATGCTAGTTGTACCAAAGTCAATTGATTGATCGACATGGGTACTATTCAGCCTGCCCATAGATGGTTTGGTTCTCGGCCGGACCTTACTGAACCGGTGGAATTTCGATCCTTGTATGGGCAGCTTAAAAACGGAATGCCACTTTTGACAGGTGATACCACTGCAAAAACATGCCCCATGCAAGTGAATGGGGCCCCATCGCAACCATTTTGAGTGTTTAAGCAAACAGTGAGGAAACAACATATTGGGGGAAATTTACTACAGCTGGAGCACTCAGAATCTGGTGCAGTTGTGCATGGTAGCCAATCAGCCTCCAACTTCAGCTTGTTCAATTAAGCTTTGGCAATACAACCTGGAAATTGATTGGATTCTATACAGAGCTGCACCTGATTTTGCACTCGCCAATTTTAGTAAATAACCCACATTACATCATCGCCTCTGTCAAATGCAAATGTACTGCTTTAAAAGGGGTTGTAAAGTTCTGTTTTTTATTAAAAAAAAAAAAAAAATTGTTATACTTACCTCCACTGTGCAGCTCGTTTTGCACAGAGTGGCCCTGAACCTGGTCTTCTGGAGTCCCTCGGCGGCTGTCTCGGCTCCTCCCCGCAAGAACTCAACACCTTCATGCGAGCGAGCTTGCATGGTGTTGAGTTTCTGCGGGCACGCTCCTGTGATACAGCCTGGCGGCTATTGCCGCTCACTGTATCACTTGGCCCCACCCCCGGCGCGCCACATCATTGGATGGGATTGACAGCAGCGCAAGCCAATGGCTGCACAGCTTTCAATCAACCAATGAATGAGCCGAGAAGCCGGTAAGTAAAGGGGGGGATCGTGGGGGTGCTAATCCTCAGATATTTTTTCACCTTAACCACTTAACCCACGGACCATATTGCTGGTCAAAGACCAGAGCACTTTTTGCGATTCGGCACTGCGTCACTTTAACTGACAATTGCGCGGTCGTGCGACGTGGCTCCCAAACAGAATTGGCGTCCTTTTTCCCCCACAAATAGAGCTTTCTTTTGGTGGTATTTGATCACCTCTGCGGTTTTTAGTTTTTGCGCTATAAACAAAAATAGAGCGACAATTTTGAAAAAAAATTCTATTTTTTTACTTTTTGCTATAATAAATATCCCCCAAAAATATATTTAAAAAAAAGTTTTTTTCCTCAGTTTAGGCCGATACGTATTCTTCTACATATTTTTTGTAAAAAAAAAGGAAAAAAACAAACAAAAAATCACAATAAGTGTTTATTGATTGGTTTGCGCAAAAGTTATAGCGTTTACAAAGTAGGGGGTATTGTTATGGCATTTTTATTAATATTTTTATTTTTTACTAGTAATGGCGGCGATCAGCGATTTTTTTCAGTACTGCGACATTATGGCGGAAACTTCGGACACATTTTTGGGACAATTGGCATTTTTATAGCGATCAGTGCTATAAAAATGCCACTGGCAGTGAAGGGGTTAACACTAGTGGGCGGGGAACGGGTTAAGTATGTTCCCTGGGTGTGCTCTAACTGTAGGGGGGTGGCCTCACCAGGGCCGTTTGAAGACATTTGGGGGCCCCAAGCAAAAAAAAAAAAAACTTTAAGTAGTGACTTTTCAAGTAGTTGAGAAGCGGGGGGGGGGGGGGGTGTTGGCGGCTTACCTCTATCCTCCGCCTCACACGTCGGCATATGTTGGTGTCCGCCGCACAGGGGCCCCAGCAGGGGCCCTTGCCGCATCGCTGCGTCCTCCTGCAGTTTGCTCGGCCGTGTACCATAACCGCGCGGTACAGGGGATTCAGTTTGCTGTTCCCGGGGCCCGGACTGAAAGGAAGTGAACACTCAGTGTGTGCACTTCCTGTCAGTCCGGCCGGGAACAGGAACCTGAATCTCCTGTACCGCGCGGTTATGGTACACGGCCGACCGGACTGCAGGAGGACGCAGCAGGGCGGCAAGGGCCCTCCCTGCTGGGGCCCCTGGCCAGCTCGGGGGCCCCAGGCAATTGCTTGCTTTGCCTGTCGGGTTCCGACGGGCCTGGGCCTCACTAGGGGACATTGTATGAACAGAAGATCAGCATTTCTCCCCCTGACAGGACCGGGAGCCGTGTGCTTACACACACAGCTCCCTGGCCCCGCTCTGTAACGAGCGATCGCGTGTGCCCGACGTAGAGCTACGGGCTCTCGCGCAGGGGACCGACGGCGGCTGATCGGCAAGTAGTTAATGCAAGGTGAAAAAACTTGTACCTTTAAGCTTTGGCAATACAACCTGGAAACTGATTGGATTCTATACAGAGCTGCACCAGATTTTGCACTCGCCAATTATAGTAAATAACCCCCCCCCCCCCCCCATTGCATCATCGCCACTGCCAAATGCAAAGGTACCACTTTTTTCAGAGTGGCAACCGTCTAGCCACCCACGTGAAGGAGCTTGAGGAGCAAGTATAATTACCATAACAACCTAGTGGACTCCGTAAAGACGCCAAAGCAACCAATCAAAGATCACCCTGCTGAAGATGGTCCCGTACAAGATGAAATCTGACTAGTTGCTATGGGTTACTGTTAAGAATTAGCATTTTGCGATAAGAACACTTTATGGAATATGACCTTGCATATCCTGGAAGCTGGTAGCGGCGAGTCTTCAGGCTTGAATTGTAGTCCATTAATAAAACGCACGCACAGATAATCTGATGAGCTCACAGTCAGATGAGCTCACAGTCAGGGCTCCTATGGCCTACAATATAACTTAATCCATGATCCCATTTGATCTTCCAGCTATAAAAAAAGGGATCTAACTGCACACAAAGAATGGCAGCATGGCCCTGCTACAAAGTAATACATTCTTCTCTACATAGGATAGAAATGGAAAAGGTTTTTATTTAATAAAAAATAAAAAAAAGGTATTAGAGTATATGTTCCATTACAATATAATCCAAGCTTGCGTCCTCGCAGAGGGATATGGACGCACTCGCTCAGGGCTGACAAGACAAAAGGATATTATTGGTGCGCTCACAACAAATCTGATGCTTTGATAGCGCGATATAAAACCTAGAATTAAATGCTTTGGCTGTTGCGTAACACAAAGAAAGAGAGAGAGGAGAGGAGAGGCAGAGAGGAGCATTGTCAAAGCCAGGGACAAGAGACACTGTCGGCCCCCTTGTGTATTCCAGAAGGGGGGGGGGAGGGAAGCAGGAACAAAAAGAAATAAAAAAACGTGAAATGGTTTTGGAGAGTAAACTACCAGCAGATGTGATGGAGGGGCTCTGTAGGACCGAGCGTTCGGGGCTGGGTGAGAGACAAAAGCCGGGAATGATACAGCAAGGGAGGGCGCAGCGCGACAGATAGACCGACATCTGCAAAGTGGAGCGACATTGTGCTGCAAGGGGTGTGTCCACGCACAATATCATATAAGAAAAAAAATAATAAAAAAATAAAAAAAATGGGTATTGTTTGCAAATATAAAAATTACACAATCAAAAAAAATATATATATATTTTTTTTATATATATATATATATATATATATATATATATATATATATATATATATATATATATATATATATATATATATTTATTATTACTACATTAAAATATTATAAAATATATATATTATTATATACATTTAAAAAAAAGATTATATTTTTTTATTATAAATACATATTTATTATTATACATTAAAAAATTATAAAATGTATTAAATAAAAAAAAAATTGTGTAATTTTTATATTTGCAAACAATACCCAATCAAAAAAAAATATATATATTTTTTTTATACATATATATTTATTATTACATTAAAAAAATTATTATAAAATATATATTATTATATACATTTAAAAAAAAGATTATATATTTGTTTTAGTATTATAAATACATATTTATTATTGTATATAAAAAAATTATAAAATGTATTAAATAAAAAAAAAATAAAAAAAAAAAAGCACTGCAGCCGATATTCCAACACTGGAACATCCAAATACACATTCTCCAATGAATAAAAACTAGGCATGGGATACTTGGAAATGGAATAACGGGAGCACAATGTGAAATTCCTGCATCCTACCCACCGCACAGCGAGGGCATGCAATGCCAACGCCCCTCAGGAGCCATGCTGCTGGTGCCAGATGCTAGCAGATCGCAAATGACCCATCCATATTCAGGATGCTCTGCGTTTAATCAGGATTATGTCACCGTGCCTGCACACTGCGTGCCACAGCATCCGCCTGCATGTCCACCAGCACAGGATTAAGCCGGACGATAAATTATACCCAGTGCTGGAAAATGATCCCCATTACATAAGAGCGGACGCTGGACATTAAATTATACCTAGTGCTGAAAAATGATCCCCACTTTCTATAGCATTATATAGGAATGGACGTAGGGGATCAACCAATACCCAGTGCTGGAAAATGATCCCCACTTTCTATAGCATTATATAGGAATGGGCACTAAATCATGCCCAGTGCTGGAAAATGATCCCCACTTTCTATAGCAATATAAAAGGAATGGGCACTAAACCATGCCCAGTGCTGGAAAATGATCCCCACTTTCTATAGCAATATAAAAGGAATGGGCACTAAATCATGCCCAGTGCTGGAAAATGATGCCCACTTTCTATAGCATTATATAGGAATGGGCACTAAATCATGCCCAGTGCTGGAAAATGATCCCCACTTTCTATAGCATTATATAGGAATGGGCACTAAATCATGCCCAGTGCTGGAAAATGATCCCCACTTTCTATAGCATTATATAGGAATGGACGTAGGGGGATCAACCAATACCCAGTGCTGGAAAATGATCCCCACTTTCTATAGCATTATATAGGAATGGGCACTAAACCATGCCTAGTGCTGGAAAATGATCCCCACTTTCTATAGCATTATATAGGAATGGGCACTAAATCATGCCCAGTGCTGGAAAACGATCCCCACTTTCTATAGCAATACAAAAGGAATGGGCACTAAATCATGCCCAGTGCTGGAAAATGATCCCCACTTTCTATAGCATTATATAGGAATGGGCACTAAATCATGCCCAGTGCTGGAAAATGATCCCCACTTTCTATAGCAATACAAAAGGAATGGGCACTAAATCATGCCCAGTGCTGGAAAATGATCCCCACTTTCTATAGCAATACAAAAGGAATGGGCACTAAACCATGCCCAGTGCTGGAAAATGATCCCCATTTTCTATATCATTATATAGGAATGGGCACTAAATCATGCCCAGTGCTGGAAAATGATCCCCACTTTCTATAGCATTATATAGGAATAAACACTGGATAATATAGAATTACATAGGAACAGACCCAATACACAGGTGCATCATAGAACAATACATGGAGCCCCTGATCACTCCTGTGTTCACCTCTACCCTACACACAACACACGGTGCCGCTAGCAGAACACGTATGTGCACGGTGGCATGGATTGGGAGGGGGGAGTGTGATGCAGATAAGCAGAATTTAACCCCTTCTGTGCCCAGGGCAGACAGCCGAGTTGGATCTGCCACACCTCGCAGCACAATCTGCCGCCTCGCTTCAGCGCTTTTAACCCATTTAGTGCCGCCACATGCCTCTAGATTTCTGGAAGGGGGGGGGGGTGTTATATATGTCTTAGGAAGATTCTTTTTCCCAGATATGGAAGGTGGTCGTGGTGGAGGATGGGGGTGGGGGATCCTATTCTTTGTTCTCGCATTGCAACCGGCAGTCGGTAACGGTGCACATGGTGATGGTTGTAGGAAGGTGCATAAAGAACGGTACTATGACCATACAGTCATCCATCATCTATAAATCTATATGTATGGCGGTGATAGACACATACAATAGAATGTAACCCATGCACTGCCAGAGTGAGGACAGCACCCCTCCCCCAATCCTATGGAGGGGACAGTGCACGTGCCCACCCCCCATCCTATAGAGGGGACAGTGCACATGCCCGCCCCCCCATCCTATAGAGGGGACAGTGCACGTGCCCACCCCCCAATCCTATATAGGGGACAGTGCACGTGCCCGCCCCCCCATCCTATAGAGGGGACAGTGCACGTGCCCGCCCCCCCCATCCTATAGAGGGGACAGTGCACATGCCCGCCCCCCCCAATCCTATAGAGGGGACAGTGCACATGCCCGCCCCCCCCAATCCTATGGAGGGGGGGGCAGTGCACATGCCTGCCCCCCCCCAATCCAATGGAGGGGGGGGGGACAGTGCACATGCCTGCCCCCCCATCCTATAGAGGGGGGGACAGTGCACATGCCTGACCCCCCCAATCCTTTGGAGGGGGGGGACAGTGCACATGACTGCCCCCCCCAATCCTATGGGGGGGGGACAGTGCACATGCCTACCCCCCCCCAATCCTATAGAGGGGACAGTGCACATGCCCCCCCCCAATCCTATAGAGGGGACAGTGCACATGCCCGCCCCCCCATCCTATAGAGGGGACAGTGCACATGCCTGCCCCCCCCAATCCTATGGAGGGGGGGGGCAGTGCACATGCCTACCCCCCCTAATCCTATTGAAGGGGGGGGGGCAGTGCACATGCCAGCCCCCTCCCCCCATTCTATATAGGGGACAGTGCACATGCTTGCCCCCCAATCCTATAGAGGGGACAGAGCACATGCCCCCCAATATTAAGGGGGGAGAGGGCAATGCAGTGAACATCACCCCTCAATATTAGGGAGGGCAGTGCACATCACCCCCCCAGTATTATGGGAGGGGAGGGCAGTGTACCCCCCCCCCCCTTAGTATTATGAAAAAGCCATGCACATCCCCCCCCCCAATATTAGGAGAGGAAATTGCACATCCCCCCAATATCAGACGAGGGGAGGACATTGCACACCCCTTGTACTATGCTAGGACAGCACACCCCATCCACAGATGCAGATCACAGACACACACACACACATGCCCGGTGCACACCGCTCCCCATCCCCGGTACCTGGCCGTTGCTATCCTGGTGGTGCTGCCCGGTGTCGGTGTCTCCTCGGTCCGCAGAGCTAGAGGAGCAAGAGGGAGGCGGGAGCGAGCGGCGGGTACGCGCAGGGGAGCTGTCAGGAGAGTCGGGTCACGTGAGGAGAGGGGAGGAGGGGGATGGATTAGACAGGAGGACACATGGTATGGACAGAGACCGTACAATGACAGGAGACCAGCACTGATCAGCAGGTGCCCGGTCCCGGTGACAAGGGTTGTACGGTCCTTATTGCATAGAACACAATGACAGCTGCATTCCCAGGGTCACAGCACTGAGCCCCGCCCCCCCCCCATGCACTGTACACGGGTGACTCAGCACAGCATTGCAGCGCTAACTCACTGTATTGCGCCGTGCAAAGTCAATGGCGAGGGGCGGGGCCTGCGCGCCCCCTGTCACTGGAGGAAAACACCTCTCGGACTTTGTACGGAGCCTGAGACAGTGCGCGCGGCCGCTCGTTCTGCTCCCCGAGGGGGGGGTGGGGGGCGCGCGCGACACAGCAAAGAGCCGCCTGGTCCTGCTGCGGCGGGTTGCCATGGAGACAGGATCAGCAGCAGTCTCTTCTCCTCCTCCCTCCCCCTCCATCTTCCTTTGTGTGTGAGGATCCGTCCTCCCCAATGGGAGACCCTCTTCTCCCTGGGTGTGATAGAGGACTAGTCCTCCAATTTTATTGTATGCTTCTATGGCAGTGTGACCCATGACTACAAAACACCTCCCCCTCTACATGTATGACGCATCATCACACCATATACTGAAATATGACACTGCATGGTCTACACACCAACCAATATATATATATATATACACACACAGCATCTCACAAAAGTGAGTACACCCCTCACATTTTTGTCTAAACCACTGGCAACAAAAGTGAGTACACCCCTAAGTGAAAATGTCCAAATTGGACCCAATTTGCCATTTTCCATCCACGGTGTCATGCGACTCATTGGTCTCAGGTGTGAATGGGGAACAGGTGTGTTACATTTGGTGTTATCGCTCTCACTCTCTCATACTGGTCACTGGAAGTCAGGGCTGGACTGGGACAAAAATGTGGCCCTGGACTTCATCCAGACTGGCCCAGGGCACAACACATCAGGGTACAGTGCACACCAGGGCATGTTACAGAGCTCAGCACATCAGGGCACATAGCGCATCAGGGCACGGGGCACATAGCACATCAGGGCACGGGGCACATAGCACATCAGGGTACAGTGCACACCAGGGCATGGTACAGAGCTCAGCACATCAGGGCACATAGCACATCAGGGCACGGGGCACATAGCACATCAGGGCACGGGGCACATAGCACATCAGGGTACAGTGCACACCAGGGCATGGTACAGAGCTCAGCACATCAGGGCACATAGCACATCAGGGCACGGGGCACATAGCACATCAGGGTACAGTGCACACCAGGGCACGGTACATAGCTCAGCACATCAGGGCACAGCACATCAGGGCACGGGGCACATAGCACATCAGGGTACGGGGCACATAGCACATCAGGGCACGGAGCACATCAGGGCACGGAGCACATCAGGACACGGGGCACATGGAACATCAGGGCACATGGCACATCAGGGCACAGGCCATATCAGGACATAGGGCACATCAGGGCACATATTACATCAGGGCACATCAGGGCACAGGGTGCACATCAGGGCACATTGCTTACCAGCCAGCATGCAGAGTAGCGCAGGCAGGAAGCGTATGTAATAAGTTCAGTGTCTCATCATATGTCTCGCTGCGGCTGCTCCCCGTGCCCCGGCGGGCCCCTCCTCTCTTCTTGTCCATCCCAGATGATGTCACAAGCAAATGGGGATGGACGAGAAGAGAGGAGGGGCCACCGGGGGGCGGGGAGCAGCCGCAGCGAGACACTGAACTCATTCCACGCGCTTCCTACCTGCGCTACTCTGCATGCTGGCCAAGTGGCTAAATCTTAAGCCAGCTGTCGGCGATTGGCGGGTAGATCGCCGCGGACCTACGACCGGCCCACTGAGCCATCGGCCCACCGGGAATCTCCCGGTAGTCCCGATGGTCAGTCCATCCCTGCATGGCATCATTTGTTTCTATGGTGATGGCGACTGGCTCACCTGCACCATGACAACGCATGATTCTGATTTAGGGCAGGTGACATACACAGCTACCCCCAGCATTCAGGGGATGACGGAAGTCTGCCTCGTACAGTCCTCCTCCTCTCTCCCACCGAAACGCTACTGGAGGCAAAAGGGAGGGCTCTGATGTAAAAGGGGGGACTGTGTGAATGGGTTGCTCTATGATGGAGGGGAGGCTGTGGGATGGGGGCTCTTTGATTGGGGAGCTCTGTGATGGGAGGACTCTGATATGATTAGAGGAATCATATATATATATAGCCAGCCCATGTAAAGGGTGACTGATGTAGTGGGAGGACCTCTGATGTGATAGGTAACCTCTGATGGGATGGGGGGACCTCTGATTGATGGGATGGAGGAACCTCTGATGTGATGGGAGGACCTCTGATTGATGTGATGGGAGGACCTCTGATGGGATGGAGGAACCTCGGATTGATGGGATGGAGGAACCTATGATGTGATGGGTAATCTCTGGTGTGATGGGATGACCTCTGATTGATGGGATGGAGGAACCTCTGATGGGATGGAGAAACCTCTGATGTGATGGGTAACATCTGATGTGATGGGTAACCTCTGATGTGATGGGTAACCTCTGATGTGATGGGATGGAGGAACCTCTGATGTGTTGGGATGGAGGAACCTCTGATGTGATGGGTAATTTCTGATGTGATGGGATGGAGGAACCTCTGATGTGATTAGATGGAGGAACCTCTGATGTGATGGGATGGAGGAACCTCTGATGTGATGGGTAATTTCTGATGTGATGGGATAAAGGAACCTCTGATGTGATGGGATGGAGGAACCTCTGATGTGATGGGATGGAGGAACCTCTGATGTGATGGGATGGAGGAACCTCTGATGTGATGGGATGGAGGAACCTCTGATGTGATGGGATGGAGGAACCTCTGATGTGATGGGTAATTTCTGATGTGATGGGATGGAGGAACCTCTGATGTGATGGGATGGAGGAACCTCTGATGTGATGGGATGGAGGAACCTCTGATGTGATGGGTAATTTCTGATGTGATGGAGGAACCTCTGATTGATGTGATGGGAGGACCTCTGATAGGAAGGAGGACCTCTGATGGGATGGAGGAACCTCTGATGGGATGGAGGAACCTCTGATGGGATGGAGGAACCTCTGATGTGATGGGTAACATCTGATGTGATGGGTAACCTCTGATGTGATGGAATGGAGGAACCTCTGATGTGTTGGGATAGAGGAACCTCTGATGTGATGGGTAATTTCTGATGTGATGGGATGGAGGAACCTCTGATGTGATGGGATGGAGGAACCTCTGATGTGATGGGATGGAGGAACCTCTGATGTGATGGGTAATTTCTGATGTGATGGAGGAACCTCTGATTGATGTGATGGGTAACCTCTGATTGATGTGATGGGAGGACCTCTGATGGGATGGAGGACCTCTGATGGGATGGAGGAACCTCTGATGGGATGGAAGAACCTCTGATGTGATGGGTAACCTCTGATGTGATGGGTAACCTCTGATGTGATGGGTAACCTCTGATGTGATGGGATGGAGGAACCTCTGATGTGTTGGGATGGAGGAACCTCTGATGTGATGGGTAATTTCTGATGTGATGGGATGGAGGAACCTCTGATGTGTTGGGATGGAGGAACCTCTGATGTGATGGGTAATTTCTGATGTGATGGGATGGAGGAACCTCTGATGTGATGGGATGGAGGACCTCTGATGTGATGGGATGGAGGAACCTCTGATGTGATGGGATGGAGGAACCTCTGATGTGATGGGATGGAGGAACCTCTGATGTGATGGGATGGAGGAACCTCTGATGTGTTGGGATGGAGGAACCTCTGATGTGATGGGTAATTTCTTTTTTTAAATCAGAAAAATATTTTATTGGGCCAATCCCAACCATATACAGAATACATTGCACAAGACATACGTACAACGAAAAGACATTGCTGTGTATACATAAAAGACATAGATACGACTTGCATATAGAATAACTTATTGGCACCAAAAAACAATACGATGACACATCATACCAAAGAATGGAGTAATCATAACAAAATTTCCCCTATGCACTGAATCGGACAAAAATATTTCGCCAGTCCAGTACAACAAAAAAAAAAAAAAAAAAAAAGAACCAAAGGGCCAACGGGCCACTTAGATAACTTCATCAACCAGAAATTATATACCCAGTCGAACCTACCCCCTCCAGAGACCGATCACTCCCACCTCAAACATCGAGCTTACACATTAAATAGCTGAGATGTGGACCAATTTCCCCACCAATATATGGCTCTCCTAGACTTGCAGCAGACGAGTCAGAACTAGTCTCGGGGGAGCAAGCTCTGGAGTTTCCAACCAGGCCCCCCATATATTATTAAATTTGTTGCTCGCATTTCTATGTTGATATGTTAAATGTTCCCTTATGAGTATATAATTGACTTGGTCTATCCATAATTTCCTAGTGGGGACATGAGGGGACAACCAGAGCCTGGCCACCAACTTCCGGGCCAGATACAGTAGTCTAATTACAGCAATATTAATAGGAGAAGGATATATTTCTTCATCTATAGCTCCCAGAATACATATCACGGGGTCCAAAGGGACCCTGACCTGAAAAACTGAGGAAATAGTCTCCGTGACATCGCCCCAGTACCGGTGCAACCTGGGACAGCGCCACATCAGGTGAATGAGAGACCCCTCCGCCCCACAATGCTTGGGGCACTCGGACGAGTCCCTCCTTCCCCAACGATGTAACTGAATAGGCGTGATGGGTAATTTCTGATGTGATGGGATGGAGGAACCTCTGATGTGTTGGGATGGAGGAACCTCTGATGTGATGGGTAATTTCTGATGTGATGGGATGGAGGAACCTCTGATGTGTTGGGATGGAGGAACCTCTGATGTGATGGGTAATTTCTGATGTGATGGGATGGAGGAACCTCTGATGTGATGGGATGGAGGACCTCTGATGTGATGAGATGGAGGACCTCTGATGTGATGGGATGGAGGAACCTCTGATGTGATGGGATGGAGGAACCTCTGATGTGTTGGGATGGAGGAAACTCTGATGTGATGGGTAATTTCTGATGTGATGGGATGGAGGAACCTCTGATGTAATGGGATGGAAGAACCTCTGATGTGATTGGATGGAGGACCGCTGATGTGATGGGATGGAGGAACCTCTGATGTGATGGGATGAAGGAACCTCTGATGTGATGGGATGGAGGAACCTCTGATGTGATGGGATGAAGGAACCTCTGATGTGATGGGATGGAGGAACCTCTGATTGATGTGATGGGAGGACCTCTGATGGGATGGAGGACCTCTGATTGATGTGATGGGAGGACCTCTGATGGGATGGAGGACCTCTGATTGATGTGATGGGAGGACCTCTGATGGGATGGAGGACCTCTGATTGATGGGATGGAGGACCTCTGATTGATGGGATGGAGGACCTCTGATTGATGGGATGGAGGAACCTCTGATGTGATGGGATGGAGGAACCTCTGATGTGATGTGATGGGATGGAGGAACCTCTGATTGATGTGATGGGATGGAGGAACCTCTGATTGATGTGATGGGAGGACCTCTGATGGGATGGAGGACCTCTGATGTGATGGGCAACCTCTGATGTGATGGGCAACCTCTGATGTGATGGGTAACCTCTGATGTGATGGGATGGAGGAACCTCTGATGTGATGGGATGGAGGAACCTCTGATGTGATGGGATGGAGGAACCTCTGATGTGATGGGATGGAGGAACCTCTGATTGATGTGATGGGAGGACCTCTGATGGGATGGAGGACCTCTGATTGATGGGATGGAGGACCTCTGATGTGAATAGGAGCTTCTGGTGTGATTGGTGAACCTCTGATGTGATTGGAGCACTCATGTTTAGCCATGTATAAGGGTGACTGTGATGTTATGGAGACCTCTGATGTGATTGGAGGACTCATGTATAAGGGTGACTGTGATGTTATGGAGACCTCTGATGTGATTGGAGGACTCGTGTATAAGGGTGACTGTGATGTTATGGAGACCTCTGATGTGATTGGAGGACTCGTGTATAAGGGTGACTGTGATGTTATGGAGACCTCTGATGTGATTGGAGGACTCATGTATAAGGGTGACTGTGATGTTATGGAGACCTCTGATGTGATTGGAGGACTCGTGTATAAGGATGACTGTGATGTTATGGAGACCTCTGATGTGATGGGTGAATCTTTGATGCGATGGTGAGACCTCTGGTGTGGTGGGAGGAGCTCTGATGTGGTGGGAGGAGCTCTAATGTGAAGTGGAGCTTCTGATGTAAGGGGAGGACCACTGATGTGGGGGAACCTGTCATGTGATGGAGAACCTCTCATCTAATAAGGGAACCTCTGATGTGATTGGTGAAACTCTGATTGTAAAGGGATGCCTGCATTTGTATACAGACCACCATAGGTAACACCCACGTGTGACGCTGATGAAGAACTAAAATCCAATGAGAGAAAAGGGTGGACTGGGGAGGAAAGTGCTAAATGATGATGAACATTCTCCAGCCAGGAAATGAGGTGCGCTCTGTCTGACAGGTTGCAGCTCATCCCCTTGAGAACGTCTCCTGTGACGAAACGCGTCAGTACAATGCAATTACCTCCTAATGACAATTTTTTTTTTTTTTTTACAAACTGTCGCCAGTGCAGTGCAGAATCATCATATACCGGTGTCGCGGTGATCAGAGATACTGACTGGCGATAGTAATGTAAAAAAACAGACAACTTTTAAGTGCCGTTTTATTCAATTTTTTAAATAAATAAAAAATATATACATAACATTTGTTTTTAATAGAATTTTTTTCATATACTGTCATCAGAATAGTTGAGTGTTGCCATAGTAATACTGTACTACTACTACTACTACTGTACTACTCGTCCCGCCGAGCTTGCGCGCAGAAGCAAACGCATACATGAGTAGCGCCGAAATATGAAAGCGGTGTTCAAACCACGCATGTGAGGTATCGCCGCGATCGGTAGAGCGAGAGCAATAATTCTAGCTCTAGACCTCCTCTGTAACTTAAAACATGCAACCTGTAGATTTTTTTTAAACGTCGCCATTCCACGAGCAGACGCAATTTTGAAGCGTAACATGTTGGGTATCAATTTACTCGGCGTAACATTATTTTTCAGAATGTAAAAAAAATTGGTCTAACTTTATTGTTATTTTTTAATTAAAAAAATTGTACTTTTTCCAAAAAAAGTACGCTTGTAAGACCGCTGCGCAAATACGGTGTGACAGAAAGTATTGCAACGATCGCCATTTTACTTTCTAGGGTATTAGAATAAAACATATATTATATATATAATGTTTGGGGGTTCTAATTAGAGGCAAGGAGATGGCAGTGAAAACACAGGGGAAGCTCCATTAATCTTGTCATGCCAACGGCCACCACAAGATGGCGCCAGATCACAGAAGGAAGCCTAGGCCTGCAGAAGGCCGCTAAGCCGCGGCCTCAATTTCCGGCCGGTGCGATCACGATGCTGCCAGAGCCGCTGAGTGTGGAGAAGGGAGGAGGAACGGCGGTCAGTGTAAAATATCGGCCTAATTTTGATAATAATCGACCGATGCCGATTTATCAAAAATGGCCAAATATCGGCCGATATATCGGTCTACCTATGTGTAGCGCCTGGTTACTTCAAAGTACCGGTGCTATTTAAATTTAGAGGGAGATCAGAGTGTAGTTAAACTCTGATCTGGTTAAAATGTTCAAATTGGGGATGGAAGCAGTGGAGTCAAGGTTTGGGTGCTCTTCTCCAGCAGCCAATCAGGAGGGTTGAGCCTCGTTGTGCATGCTGGGGGAGGGTATTTATGGGGCAGACGCCATTGGTTCTGGGTCTTCTTCGTCCAGTGTGGCACCCACCTTTAGGGTGACCACATCACAGCGCCCCGGCGTTATGGCCTACCTGGCCGGGGCGTGCGTGCCACGCAGTGTTCCTTAAAGGTTCAAGTGATACTCTGGCTGCCAGGTCAGCGAGAGAGGCCTGTCCAGGTACGCTATTCCCACTCAAGCAGGAGTGGCGCAAAGACGTGTTATATGAGGGAGCAGGACTGTTTCCCTATTGCTACGCCTGAATATACATATTTTTGGTAAAAAAAAAAAACGCAATAAGCGTTCATTGATTGGTTTGCGCAAAAGTTGTAGGCCCGGATTCAGGTAGGACTTACGCCGACGTATCTTCTTATACGCCGCGTAAGTCCACGGATGCGCCGTCGTATCTATGCGCCGTATTCTTGAAACCAGATACGCCTGAATTCTGGCTCTATCCGACCGACGTAAGTCTCCTACGCCGTCGTATCTTGGGTGCATATTTACGCTGGCCGCTAGGGGCGCTTCCATTGATTTACGCGTCAAATATGTAAATGACCTAGATACGCCGATTCACGAACGTACTTGCGCCCATCGCAATGAAGGGGTTAAGTGTGTCCTAGGGAGTGATTCTAACTGTTAGGGGGCGTGGCTACGAGTGACACCTCACTGATCGCTGCTCCCGATGAGAGGGAGCATAGATCAGTGTAAGGCCCCTTTCACATTGAGGCGTTTTTCATGCGGTACAGCGCTAAAAGTAGCGCTGCTATACCGCATGAAAAAATCAAGGCCCGAAGGCTTTCACACTGAAGCGGTGCGGTAGCAGGACCGCTCCAAAAGTCCTGCTAGACGCATCTTTGGAGCGGTATAGGAGCGAGGTGTTTACCGCTCCTATACCGCGCCTTCCCATTGAAATCAATGGGAAACCGCGGTAATACCGCAGTAATACCGCCCGCCATTTCGGCCGCTAGCGGGGGTTAAAACCTCACCGCTAGCGCCCGAATATCGCGGTAAATACGACGGTATAGCGGCGCTAAAAATAGCTCGGCTATACCGTCACCGCACCTCCGCTGCCCAATGTGAAAGCAGCCTCAGGCCCCGTACACACGAGAGGATCGATCCGCTGAAATTGATCCGCGGATCGGTTTCAGTGGATAGATCCGCTGGTGTGTACGATCCAGCGGATATTTATCCGCGGATATATTTCGGGCCGACCGATTTCCAGCGGATAAAAATTTCTTAGCATGCTAAGAAATCTATCCGCTGGAATCGGCTCCAGCGGATCGATCCGGTGGTCTGTACAGACTCACCGGATCGATCCGTCCGATTCCCTCCCTTGCATGTGTCGTAATGATTCGACGCATGCGTGGATATCCTTATATGACAGCGTCGCGCACGCCGCTGCGTCATCATCGCGGCGACGGCGCGACACGTCACCGCGGACGGAATTCCGCTGGGATTTTGATCTCCTGGTTAGTACAACCAGGAGATCAAAATCCGCCAGAGGAGGAGGACCGTTTCCGCGGATAAATCCTCTCGTGTGTACCCGGCATAAGTGTCACTAGGCAGAACAGGGAAATGCCTTGTTTTACACTGGCCTCTCTTCGTTCTGCAGCTCCGTGACCCAATCACGGGACACCGGCGGACATCGAGTCTGAGGGTCCTGCGGGCACGGTCACGGAGCTGGCGGTTGGGGTGCGCTCACGCCCGCACGGTGGGAATTTCAAAGTGACGTAAATATGTCACTTTGCCCAGCTGTGCCATTCTGCCGACATATATGTGCGTGAGGCGGTCTTTAACCGGTTAATAGGTTCTGAACACCCAAGGAGCTGAGAGGATCAACGACCCTCTGACCACTGTGATTGGAGCCCGATCGTAAGTGGGGACTGAGAGCCCCCCAGTCATGTATATGTGTGGTGTGCGGATGTTATTGCGCATCCTTTTGCTGCCGCACATATGTGTTAGGCATGCAGCAAGGGGTTAATGAAGATTTACTTACCAGATCCTCCACTCCTCTATGCTGCTAGACTCCAGCAGAATCTTCTCCCTTATGCTCCAGCGGTCTAGCGTTTGAAGGTGCCCTGTGGGAGGGCGAAATGCATTGACGTAATTTCCGGTTCCGAATCCACGAGACGTCACTTCCTGTCTTTCGTTCGAACGCTCACTAGCGGCATTCGCCTGCTGTTGTAAAATTTCACTGGATTCATACTTATTTTTACCCTTCAGTTTGTAAGTACTTGTCCACCGGCGCAATAAATTTCTTGGTCAACAGTACTTCACTACGGCACATTTTCTTTGTATTTCTGGTATCATGGTCCACATTTGGGCCCGGATTCAGATACAATAGTGTATCTCTCGGCGGGCGTAACGTATCTCAGATACGTTACGCCGCCGTAAATTAGGGCGCAAGTTTCGTATTCAGAAAGAACTTCCGCCCTAAGTTAAGGCGGCGTAACGTATGTGGTCCGGCGTAAGCCCGCGGAATTCAAATGTGGATGATGTGGGCGTGTTTTATATCATCTAATAGTGACCCCACGTATTTGACGTTTTTTACCAACGGCGCATTCTCAAACAAGAATTGAAAGACTCTTGGCTGGCTACAAAAAGCGTTTACAAGCTGTGATACTTCCCAAAGGGGGCAGTACAAGATATTGACTCTGCAGGGTGCCCAAAATCTGTAATTTTGAAAGTGTAAATGATGGAAATAAAGGCCCAGATTCTCGAAAGAGATACGACGGCTCATCTCCAGATAAGCCGTCGTATCTCTGCGTAGCGCCGTCGTATCTATGCGTCTGATTCTTAGAATCAGTTACGCATAGATATTCAATAGATCCGACAGGCGTAAGTTTCTTACGCCGTCGGATCTTAACTGCAATTTTTTTTTTGCCCGCTAGGTGGCGCTTCCGTCGATTTCCCCGTTGAGTATGCAAATTAGCTAGATACGCGAATTCCCGAACGTATGCGCGGCCGACGCAGTAAAGTTACGATGTTTACTTTAGGCTTTTCCCGGCGTAAAGTTGCCCCTGGGTCTATGAGGCGCAGTCAATGTTAAGTATGGCCGTCGTTCCCGCGTCGAAAATTTAAAAAGTTACGTCATTTGCGTAAGTCGTCCGTGAATGGTGCTGGACGTAATTTACGTCCACGTCAAAACCAATGACGTCCTTGCGACGTCATTTAGAGCAATGCACGCCGGTAAATTTTAGGGACGGCGCATGCGCAGTTTGTTTGGCGCGGGGACGCGCTTCATTTAAATGAAACACGCCCCCTACCCGCCGAATTTGAATTCCGCCGGGTGATTTACGCTACGCCGCCGCAACTTTACAGGCAAGTGCTTTGTGAATAAAGCACTTGCCTGAAAAACTTGCGACGGCGTAACGTAAATCAGATACGTTACGCCCGCCCATTTTTACGCCAATCTACCAGAATCTGGCCCAAAATCTAACTTTTTTGACATATTATAGGAATGTCTAATCTGTAATTTGATGCCTTTTGGAGATCTTTCCATCTTTCCTTGGCTTCGTTATGCACATTAATACAAATTTTTACCTGGGGTGCCCAAACTTTCGATCCCCACTGTATATACAACACCTGGGATGTATATATATCCTCTACACACTGTAACTGTAACTGTAACTACAAACTGACTAACCTGCCTGCTCTATCTACCTACAAAAAATGACTCTTTCTATGTCTTCTCTTAACCACCGCAACACACTACACAAGGCCGACTTGCAGGCGGCCTTTTATAGTGTGGGGCGTGTACTAAACCCCCTGAGCCAAAATTGGCCAAAGCCACCCTTAGGCTGCATTCACACCTGAGCGTTTTGTCGCCTGAAGCGCGACGCTCAAAATGGAGATGGTTCACATCTCCACTCCAAAACGCCCGACGCCGTACGCCCGACGCCGAACGCCTGAAGCTCAAACAAGTTCCGGACCCTTTTTTGTCGCGCGTATCGGGCGGTTTTGGCGTTTTTGAGCGTTTTCCATTTCCCATAGAAAGTAATGGAAACGCTCGATTCAAGCGACTAGCGCGACAACGAGCGTTTGCTACGGGCGTTTTGTCGCTTTAATCAATAGAACATTTCACCCAGGCAGAAGATAAAAAAAATCTACCAACATAGCAACAAGTGATGTAAAGATGATAATTTTTCCTATTGGCGAAAATAAAAAAGTACAAAGTACAAAGTACAAAAACGTCGGACGACGCTGTATGCAAACGCACAAATAAGCATGAATACGCGCGACAAAACGCCGTTAAAAAAACGCCCGAAAAAACGACGCTCAGGTGTGAATGCAGCCTGAGAGGGACAGATCCGCAATGGTGGTACTTAATGGTGCAAGGCAAAGCCGATACCTCCCTGAGAAGCAACTAGTAGTGAGCCATTCGGCCTAATTCAGTACCAACCCTCCGAAGTTCATTCTTTCTCATTCTCTCTATTCCTCTCTCTCATCCTCTCTCTCTTGTCCCCCCTCTCTCTCTCTCTCTCTCCTCTTTCTCTTGTCCTCCCTCTCCCTGTTTCCATCTCTCCCCCCATCCTCTCTCTCCCCCCCCCCCATTCATTCTCTCTCCACCCATTCATTACCATTCACTCTCTCGCATTCTCTCTCCCCCCCCCCCCCCTTCCCTCCCCCCCCCCCTCCCCCCTCTCTCTCCCTTCCCCATTCACACTCTCATTCGCTCTCCCATTCTCTCTCTCTCTCTCGTCCCCCCTCTTTCTCTGGTCCCCCCCTCTCCCTGTTTCCATCTCTCCCCCCAGCCTCTCTCTCCCCCCCATTCATTCTCTCTCTCCACCGTTCATTACCATTCACTCTCTCGCATTCTCTCTCCCCCCACTCCCCCTTCTCTCTCCCCCATTCTCTCATTCTCTCTCCTCCATTCTCTCATTCTCTCCCCCCACTTCCCCCTCTCTCTCCCCCATTCTCTCATTCTCTCTCCCCCATTCTCTCATTCTCTCTCTCTCTTCCCCCTTCACACTCTCATTCTCTCTCCCATTCAATCTCTCTCATTCGCTCTCCCATTCTCTCTCCCTCCCTTCTCCTTATTATCTCTCATTCTCTCTCTCCCTGCAATGAAGTATGACAACATCCTTGCACTGAAGTTTACACCTCGGGAGATTGTACTTCCAACAAAAAAACTGGAGCTTGCCTTTAAATCCTCACCTAAAATCCTTGCTCATTATTCCCAATTACGTAACATTTTCTGACCTTTCCTTCCATGTTGTCCTCTGCTGTCATGAATACCCCTCTTTGTTTATCACGCCCCGTACTCCATGTACTGCAGCCAAAATAGTGACATAGTCTTCTCCAAAGCAACCGATTCAATCGCTGAAATAGCCAACTGAGAGTAAATGGAAAGAAGAATCCGCCATCAATCAAGTCACTCTCGTTTGTAAACACGTCCTAATAAAAGTAGATAGACTGCAGTGATTGGATGTACATTTGAAGCTTCAATGCCATTTCAAAAGTATATTGGGCCAGATTCACAGAAAAAGTACGCCGGAGTATCTGCTGATACTCCGGCGTACTTTCAAATTTGCCGTGCCGTATCTTTATTTGTAATTCACAAACAAAGATACAACGGCTTTTGGCTAAGATCCGACAGGCGTACGGCTTCGTACGCCTTCAGATCTTAGGATGCAATACTTCGGCGACCGCTGGGTGGAGTTCGCGTCGTTTTCCGCGTCGGGTATGCAAATTAGCTGTTTACGGTGGTCCACGAAGGTACGCGCGTTCGTCGCATTCTCTTACGTCGTCGCTAGTCGGTTTTTCCCGTCGCAAACTTAAGCCTGCTATTTCATGGCTTAGATTTAGACCAGCCATGTTAAAGTATGGCCGTCGTTTCCGCGTCGAATTTAAAACATTTTTTTGCGTAAGACGTCCGGGAATACGAAAGGACGTAACGCACATCTGCGTTCAAAAAACACGTGGGGGCGCTGTAATTTCGCGCAAATCACGGCGGGAAATTTCCTAACGGAGCATGCGCAGAACGTTCGGCACGGGAACGCGCCTAATTTAAATGGTACACGCCCCGTTTGAATTAGGCGGGCTTGCGCCAGACGGCTTTACGCTACGCCGCCGCAAGTTTACACGCAAGTGCTTTGTGAATCAAGCACTTACGACGAAAACTTGCGGCGGAGTAACGTAAAGGGGATACGTTACGCCGCCGTAATTGTTCGTGAATCTGGCCCATTGTTTTTGTTCTGCAGCTTAAATTAAAATAATAACTGGTGATCCTGCCATGCAGCTTCCTGTTGTAGGGTGACAACACTCTATGTCTGTTTCCAAATTGCTTTCTATTGTTGTCACCATGTCACATAGGATTTCAATGGAGACTACAAGTGACCATTTTAACACGTGTTAAACAGACATGGTTGTTATCTTCAGGAAACCCACTCTGGGAAATGGATGCATCCCTGCGCCCATTTTCCAGGGTGGGTTTCATGTTGATAACAATCTGTAGCAATGAGATGAAAAAAACAGCAGAAACTTTTCACATTAGATATCTTCTTGAAGACTGAGAAAATGGAAGCAAACCTGCACCTTGACCCTACTAGTTAATATCTATAGGTTCCTTTAACCACTTGCCGCCCGCCAATGACAGATTGACGTCGGCAAAGTGGTTGTAGAATCCTGAGTGGACGTCATATGACGTCCTCAGGATTCTGAGCCGCTGCACACCCCCGGGGGCGCGCATCGTGGCAATCGTTGTTGCAGGCTGTCAGTCTGACACCCCGCAACACCGATCAAGGTAAAGTGTCTCTCACGGAGACTCTTTACCACGTGATCAGCCGTGTCCAATCACATGTCTAATCACGGCTGATCACGATGTAAATAGGAAAAGCCGGTAATCGGCTTTTCCTCACTCGTGTCTGTCAGACGCGAGTAGAGGAGAGCCGATCGGCTGCTCCTGTGACAGGGGGGGGTTTGTGCTGATCAATTATCAGCACAGCCCTCCCTGAGGATGCCCACTGGACCACCAGGGATTCCCACTGGACCACCAGGGATGACCACTAGACCACCAGGGATAAAAAAAAAAAAAAAGTATGCCACCCTAGACCACCAGGGATGAGGAGGACACAAAAAATGGATACCAATCAGTGCCGCAATGAATGCCAATCAGTGCCCACAATGGGCATCACTGATTGGCAGGCATTGTTTGGCACTGATTGGCATCCATTAGTACAACACATACGATAGTGCCCATCTATGCCCATCCATGCCACCTATCAGTGCCCATCCATGCCGCCTATCAGTGCCCATCCATGCCGCCTATCAGTGCCCATCTGTGCCGCCTATCCGTGCCCAGTCGTGCCGCCTATCCGTGCCCAGCCGTGCCGCCTATCCGTGCCCAGCCGTGCCGCCTATCCGTGCCCAGCCGTGCCGCCTATCCGTGCCCAGCCGTGCCGCCTATCCGTGCCCATCTGTGCCGCCTATCCAAGCCCATTCATGCCGCCTATCCGTGCCGCCCATCAGTGCCGCATATTAGTGCCCATCAATGCCACCACATCAGTGCCACCTCATCGGTGCCCATCAGTGCCGCCTTATCAGTGCCCGTCAGTGCAGTACCATCAGTGCCCATCAGTGAAGGAGAAAACTTACTTATTTACAATGTTTTATAACAGGAAAAAAAAACTTTTTTTTTCTAAATTTTAAGTTTTTTTTTTTTTTTTTTTTGCAGAAAATAAATATCCCGGAGGTGATCAAATACCACCAAAAGAAAGCTCTATTTGTGGGCACAAAATGATAAAACTTTAGTTTGGGTACAGTGTAGCACGACCGCGCAATTGTCATTCAAAGTGCAACAGCGCTGAAAGCTAAAAATTGGTCTGGGCGGGAAGGTGTATAAGTGCCAGGTATGGAAGTGGTTAAAAAGTGGGCATGGCCCTGACTACATCTGAGAGGGATCTGACAACTAGGAGGGTCGTAAAATATAAATTTGCATTTTTGTTGAAGACTATGGTGTCCGTCATTACAGTAGAACTATCCTGATGACATGACTCTGTATTGGCTGGCTGCAATGTAATGATTAGAGACTTTCTTATTGATTGTCCTGCTGTACGCGCCAAACACTCAGCCAGGACACACTTTCAAGATAATGTGAAAATCTATAGCGGGAATAGATGCATTTAATTACCTGGGTAAGCCGATTCTTTTACAGTATGAAGTACTGACAGCTAAATATTTTCCATTATTGCATCAAACACTTGCAGCATGCTTATGAAATATATCCAGAGTCATGTAATAAGTAAACAGCATTGCCACCCTAAAAAGTTCTGCCATGGCAGCCAATCAGAAATGATCTTTTCATGAACTTGACAGCAATACAATAAATTTGTTTTCTCGGTTACTGCTGGCTTGTTGTACTTATAGGAATCAGAAGGGGGCAGCATTGAACCACCTTCAATGTACGTGTATTTCGCACACGTGTGTCCTATGTCAGCATGTATAAATATTTAACAATACAGTAAAACCTTGGATTGAGAGCATAATGTGTTCTAGGAGCATGCTTGTAATCCAAAGCACTCTTATATCAAAGCAAATTTCCCCATAAGAAATAATGAAAACTCAAATGATTCGTTCCACAACCATAAAAAAAAATTGAAATGGTGTAATTCAGCGCCAAACAATAAATCAAATATATAAAATTAAAATTAAAAAAGCTGCTCCTCATATACAATACTGATTGCAATAGTTGAAAGGATAAGTAGAGGGCGCTAGACCACAAGTGATAAAACAAATAAATCCCCTATAGTCGTGATCATACATATATAATAATCAATCATATAAAGTGAACCAGTTAGGAAAATACTAAATAGTGTCTCTGTGTCATAGGTGTCCTCTATGCCATAAAGTCCCAATATAAAAGTGGGTAATAAGTAGGTAATTCAATCTTCTTATTTGCTGTAATCTTGATTAAGTGAAATAAAGTGCCACCACCACACTTGAATCTTCTTTACACCCAAAATGTGCTGAAGAAAATGGATGCGCTTACCAGAACACGTTGACTACTTTAATGAAAAAGATAGTCAAATGGGCTTGAGCAGGATTGTGCCTGCACACATGTTGACAGTATAATTGATGTATAACCTCGTCCCCAGGCGTTCCAAATAGGGATATGTGAAAAAAACAGGGGAAAGCCAATAGCGTAATATTGCTTTTATTTAAAAAACTTAAAAATATAGGAAAAGCCAAATGGCCTCTTACTGTAAAAGTGCCTCCCGGCACTGGGGCTGCAGACACTTCACCACCAATATGCGGTAAGTAGTGGGTCGTCAGGGATCGCTGCCACCTCCGTAGCACACACACGAGTACCCGGCTGCTAGCTCCACAGGTCGGAGAGCACGTCACGTGACCAGGTACCGCCTCTGACGTACGTTTTGTTAATTGAACGTCTTCAGGGGGGCAAATTGCTTGTCTTGCAAAACGCTCTCAAACCAAGGTTGTATGTCACAATGCTATTGGTTTAAAATTGTATCCATATAGGAAAACTTGGAAAAATGATATCGCATAACTGCACTGCATGACCTTTGTTGTATTCTCCTTGTAGCCATTTCTATTTTTTTGGTAAATTTGTCAAATCTATAATAAAGAACGAAAAAAAATAATCATAGTAAAAAAATGTCTCTTACTTTGGGTAAGGTTACGTGTTTGTTACGTTGTAAATTAATAGGTAGCGAAGTCAGCATCAAGACGACAGCCCTTGAACCTGCACATATACAAAATAGTCAGCAAAAATTCCATTCGCTTACAGGTAAACCTTTTTTCTTTTTTTTTCTTTTTTCGATAAATCAACACTTTAAAAAATATCTGTACTGAAGAAAATCATATTTGTTTGGTTTTAAAGGGATGAGATGACAACCCTAAGCACAGGTTACCCATGAAGCCCATACTGACCAGATCCAGTACAGGGTACCCTCCAAATCTAGACTGATCATATGGAGCGCAGATTACCCCTAAAGTCTAGACTGACCATATCCTGTACAAGGTACCCCCCCAATTCTAGACTGATCATATAGAGTACAGGGTACCCCCCAAATCTAGACTGATCATATGGAGCGCAGATTACCCCTAAAGTCTAGACTGACCATATCCTGTACAAGGTACCCCCCAATTCTAGACTGATCATATAGAGTACAGGGTACCCCCCAAATCTAGACTGATCATATGGAGCGCAAGTTACCCCTAAAGTCTAGACTGACCATATCCTGTACAAGGTACCCCCCAATTCTAGACTGATCATATGGAGCGCAAGTTACCCCTAAAGTCTAGACTGACCAGATCCCGCACAAGGTACCCCCCAATTCTAGACTGATCATATAGAGTACAGGGTACCCCCCAAATCTAGACTGATCATATGGAGCGCAGGTTATCCCTGAAGTCTAGACTGTCCAGATCCAGTACAGGGTACACCCAAATCTAGACTGATCATATGGAGTACAGATTATACCCTGAAGTCTAGACTAACCAGATCCAGTACAGGGTACCCCAAAATCTAGACTGATCATATGGAGTACAGATTATCCGTGAAGTCTAGACTGACCAGATCCAGTACAGGGTACCCCCCAAATCTAGACTGATCATATGGAGCGCAGGTTACCCCTGAAGTCTATACTGACCAGATCAGGGTAACCCCCAAATCTAGACTAATCATATAGGAGTACAGGGTTACAGGTACCCCCCCCCCCCCCAAATCAAGCCTGATCATATAGAGTACAGGGTACCCCCCAGATCTAGACTGATCATATAGAGTACAGGGTACCCCCCTAATCTAGACTGATCATATGGAGCGCAGGTTACCCCTAAAGTCTATACTGACCAGATCAGGGTACCCCCCAAATCTAGACTGATCATGTGGATTACAGATTGTCCCTGAAGTCTAGACTGTCCAGATCCAGTACAGGGTACCCCCAAATCTAGACTGATCATATTACGTACATGGTGCCCACCAAGTCTAAAATGATCAGATTACAGGTTCCACCCACCCAAAGTCTAGATTGACGATATAAAATACAGGGCACCCCCTTTCTTCTTGTTGATGAAAGACTCTGATCTTACCTTTGATCATAGACTATGAATGGATCCCCTGACATGGGCTTGCAGAGAATAATCAAACCTTCCTAGAATGCCCCATGCAGAGTAGCAGGTGCCAATTAGACCAGCTGTGGAATAATTATTAACAATGGGGCAACATTTTTATCACTGTGAGAAGTGGGGGAGGGGCAGCACTGCCTTGGTGTGCTAGGAAAAGACAGGACGACTTTATTTTGCTCCTAAACATGTTACTGAGTTTTCTGATGTATACTGTATATTTGGAGCACTATGCATGCACCATACTAATATGACAGCAACTACAGGGCATGCAAAGGGTACAACTGTTCCCAGGTCCACCAGGGTGACCAGTCATTGCTTCATCCTATTTATCTACCTCAAGGGTGTCAAAATCAATTTCATTGTGGGGCCGCATCAGCATTATAATTGCCCTCAAAAGAGCCGGTTGTATCTATAAGATTAGATGTCCAGTGCATCCCCTCCCCTTACATTAGATGTCAAGAGCCACCCCACCATCAGAAGTTGAGTCCCCCACTCTCCCTTGCATCACAGTTCACCCCCCTTTCCTTAACCACTTCCATACAGGGCACTTACGCACCTTCCCGCCCAAGCCAATTTTCAGCTTTCAGCACTGTCGCACTTTGAATCGCAATTGCGCGGTCATGCTACACTGTACCCAAACAAAATTGGCGTCCTTTTTTCCCCACAAATAAAGCTTTCTTTTGGTGGTATTTGATCACCTCTGCGATTTCTTTTTTTTGCGCAACAACTAAAAAAAGACTGAACATTTTGAAAAAAAATTACGTTTTTATTTTTTTCTGTAATTTTTTTTGGAAATAAGTACGTTTTCTTTTTCAATTACGGGCACTGATATGGCGGCACTGATGGACATCAATGAGGTAGTACTGACGGGCACAGATGAGGTGGCACTGATTGGCGGCGCTGGTATGCGGCACTGATGGGCACTCATAGGCGGCACTGATGGGCACACATAGGCAGCACTGATGGGCACACATAGGCAGCACTGATGGGCACTCATGGGCGGCACTGATGGGCACTTATGGGCGGCACTGGGCACTCATAGGCGGCAAAGATGGGCACTCATGGGCGGCACTTATGGGTGGCACAGATGGGCACTGTGGGGTGGCACTTATGGGTTGCACAGATGGGCACTGTGGGGTGGCACTGATGCACACTGTGGGGTGGCACCGATGGACACTGTGGGGCGGCACTGATTTACTTATGTTGCCAGTCAGTGCCCATTTGTGGGCACTGATTGGCATCTTTTTTTTTGGCATCTTTTTATTTATTTTTTCCAGACTTTCTTTTTTCAGACTTTTTTTTTTTTTTTCTTTAGACTTTTTTTTGCCCCCTTTTTTTTTGGTTTGCCCTTCTCTGGTGGTCCAGGGTGGGCTTCCCTGGTGGTCCATGTGGCGATCCGAGGGGGGGCTGCGCTGATAAACAATCAGCGCAAACCCCCCCCCTGTCAGGAGAGCCGCAGATCGGCTCTCCTCTACTCGCGTCTGTCAGACGCGAGTGAGGAAGAGCCATCGACGGCTCTTCCTGTTTACATCGTGATCAGCCGTGGTTGGACACTCTCCGTGAGAGACTCTTTACCGAGATCGGTGTTGCGGGGTGTCAGACTGTTTTTATAACTTGTGGTTTTAACCCCCGCTAGCGGCCGAAAAAGGGTTGATACGGCAGGCAATGCACCTCTGCCGGCGGTATAGCCAAGGTTTCCCATTGATTTCAATAAGAATGAGCAGTGGAGGAGACGTAAACACACCGCTCCTCTCACCGCTCCAAAGATGTGGCTGGCAGGACTTTCACACTGGAGATAGGGTCGGTTTGCAGGCGCTATTTTTAGCGCAATAGCGCCTGCAAACCGCCCCAGTGTGAAAGGAGCCTTAAAGAAAATGCTGGGTCCAGTGTGGTTGTTCTTAGAGTCTGATTAGTCCAGATCAGACGGGGGTTCCTGGTCACCCTGAGCCCCTTATAGACATAGGGTCACATACCTCCCAACTGTCCCTGATTTCGAGGGACTGTCCCTGATTTGGAGCAATGTCCCTCTGTCCCTCATTCTCCTCATTTGTCCCTCATTTTGGTCTGATCTATAAAGATGTATATAAAATGCACTACTTATCTATCAAAAAGTGTTTCCCAGTGCTAAACCTTTCATCTGATTTCTAAATTGCTGCATTTGTAAATTCCAAAAGCCAATATAAAGAAATAGTAGTGGTAAAAAAAAGCACTTGTGGATTTAACCAATCTTATTTTTTTGTACAATTCTCCTTTAAGGGGGCGTGGCAAGGGGGTGTGTTCTATGCCTGCATACTTTTGCTGAGAGGTGTCCCTCATTCCCATCTCAGAAAGTTGGGAGGTATGGGGTCACTTACACATAGGTGGGGCCGGGGGAGCTGTACAAGGAGTTTCCAGAGCTCTCCAAGGTAAGCTGGGTTCCACAAGCCCCCCGTCCAAAGTGACTCCCGTCACAGCCCCCATCAAATCAGAGCCCTCCTTTACATCAGTGGCCCCTATCACATCTGGCTGGCAGGAGACCCCTGGGCTACACAAAGTTAGGTTGCACTGAGTTTATAAGGGTCCTTTCACACGTGCGGACCGTTTTTTAGATCAGTTTTTTATCATCAGTTGATCCGTTTTTTCATCAGTTTTTCATCCGTTTTACATCAGTTTTTCATCAGTTGTCATCCGTTTTTCATCAGTTGTCATCCGTTTTTCATCCGTTTTTCATCCGTTTTTTTATCCGTTTTTTTTTTGTTAGAACTTTATTTATTCATCAGTTGTCATCCGTTTTTCATCCGTTTTTCATCCGTTTTTTCATCCGTTTTTTCATCCGTTTTTTTTTTTTTTTTGTTAGAACTTTATTTTTATTACATATTTCGATGAAAAACGGATCGTCCGCTAACATCCGTTTTTCGTCCGTTCCGTTTTTTTGACAGAAGAAAAATAGGGTTTTCTTCCGTTCAAAAAAACGGAGCTTAACGGAGACGGATGTTAACGGACGTTAGCGGATGCTCATCCGCTAACGTACGCTATCCCATTGGAAAGCATTGTAGTCCGTAAAAGGACGTATGAAAAAACGGACGAACGGTCCGCACGTGGAAAGGACCCTAAAGGAAAAGCAATAGATTCATCATAGTGTTATTGTTTTTTTTTTTTTTTTATGTTCTATACATTTTTATAGGAAATAACCAAAACAAATGCAAAAGATAATAATCCATCCAATGTGGTCAAGTATACAAAGTGTTGTGGAAAGAAATGACTCTATTATGTTTTTTCCCCTTTACACAACAGATAGATGCATCTAGAGGATTAGAACCCTTGCTAAAATTATCCAGCCGGGTGATAATATTATTTTTGTGAAAGTGCGGAGCTCTCCCTTGGGTCTAATCTTGGAGCCGATATCAGAAGTGACTGGAGGACCATACAGACACCATACCTTCTTTGGTATGAATGCTTTTCTTATCTCTACAGGAGGAGATGCTCTTCCCTATGTTATGACAATGGAAAGTTATATTTATCTGGTCCATGGGGGCCCTGGTGATGTCCCTGAGTATAACCACATGGTACAAACTACAGATAGACTTTTCTCATAGTGAGTATTCAATAGTGAGAGAAAAATTACCTATGCAAATCTTATTCTAAGGCCCCATACACACGATAGAATCTATCCGCAGATAAATCCCATCGAATGGGTTTCTGCGGATAGATTCTATCGTGTGTATGGGGCCTTAAAGGTCAGCTCCATTATGTATCTCTAAATATCAATAAACAGTTACTAAAGTTTAGCTCCTCCTACCTATACTATCTGGGTCTATTTTGGATGAGGTAAAAAACAATCACTAATTTTCATTGCTGGGTGGGTTGGAATTACACTTTAGAGATGAACTCCAGGTAGATGCATAGAAAGCACAATTAATGCAGCTACAGTATGTATTCATTCCTAAATATTTAAAGGGTAACTCCACCTTTCCTTTCCAATCTGCAATGCTCCAATTTTATTTTTATATGTAATTTGTCAACCTGCAGGCATTCTGTACAACACAAATGTAATTTCCTGCTTGTGTGGTTGGCTGAGCTCGCTGATTTTCACAGATATCTGCACTAAGGCCTGCACTAAGGCCTCGTACACACCGTTTTCATCGGACATGTCCGCTCGGAGATTTCGGTCTGATGGCTGTACACACCACCAAACCGAAATCCCCGTGGACAGACAGCGCGGTGACGTGGCGGTGACGTTGACGCCATCACGTCACCAAACCAGGAAGTAAAATACTTCCACGCATGCGTCGAATCCATTCGACGCATGCGGGAGATATCTGTCCGCTGGTTAGGTGTACTATCCAGCGGACATGTCCGCCGGACATGTCCGCCGGACAGCTTTCCAGCGGACATGTTTCTTAGCATCCTAAGAAACATTTGTCTGCTGGAAATCTGTTCGCTAGCCTGTACACACGATCGGATCTGTCCCCTGAAACTGGTCCGCGGATACAAGTTAAATTTGGGTACCCCAGAGGGAATTGTTTTTTCTTTTCAACAGAAGTGGAGTTACTCCTTGGTAACTGTGGGTTACATTTTGGGCACCCCTTGCCTTAGGTGATCACCCAAAGAGAACTGATAATATCCCAGAGGGGGTTACATTTTGGGCACCCCCTGCAATAGGTGATCCCCCAAAGAGAACTGATAATATCCCAGAGGGGGTTACATTTTGGGCACCCCCTGCAATAGGTGATTACCCAGAGAGAACTGATCATCACCCAGGGGGGGTTAAATTTTCGGTACCCCCTGCAATAGGTGATCACCCAGAGAAGATTGATAATCACCCAAAGGGCGTTACATTTTGGGCACCCCCTGCAATAGGTGATCATCCAAAGAGAACTGATAATATCCCAGAGGGGGTTACATTTTGGGCACCCCCTGCAATAAGTGATCACCCAGAGAGGATTGATAATCACCCAGAAGGGGTTACTATTTGTACACCCCCTGCAATAGGTGATCACCCAGAAAGAACTGATAATATCCCAGAGGGGGTTACATTTTGGGTACCCCCGGCAACAGGTGATCACCCAGAGATGACTGATAATATCCCAGAGGGGGTTACATTTTGAGCACCCCCTGCAATAGGTGATCACCCAGAGAGAACTGATAATCACCCAGAGGGGGTTAAATTTTGGGTACCCCCTGCAATAGGTGATCACCCAGAGAAGATTGATAATCACCCAAAGGGCATTACATTTTGGGCACCCCCTGCAATAGGTGACCACCCAGAGGGCATAGATAATCACCCAAAGGAGGTAACATTTTGGACACCCCTTGCAATAGGTGATCACCCAGAGAGAACTAATTATCACCCAGAGGGGGTTACATTTTGTACACCCCCTGCAATAGGTGATCACCCACAGGGGATATATAATCACCCAGAGGGGGTTACATTTTGGAAACCCCCTGCAATAGGTGATCACCCAAAGGGGGTTACATTTTGGACACTCCCTGCAATAAGTGATCACCCAGAGGGGATTGATAATCATCCAAGGGGGTTATATTTTGGGCACCCCCTGCAATAGGTGATCACCCAGAGGGGGTTACATTTTGGACACCCCCTACAAAGGGGGGTCATTCAGAGAGAACTGATGATCACCCAGCGGGGTTTAATATTGGACACCCCTGCAATAAGTGATCAACCAGAGCGGGTTGTTTTTTTCTCGAGAAGTAGAGTTACTCTTTAAATGTATTTTAGTAATGCAGTCAGTAATTTGACTTGGTATGTAACTCTTGTTATCTCCTATACAGCAGCACTTATGGCCCGTACACACGATCCGAATATCGGACAAAAACTGTCATCCAAGGAAGAATCGTACGATTTTCGGATCGTGTGTACACTACTTTTGAGAGCCGATCACGACAATTTATCCGATATTATTAGATCGGACAAGCACGAAAATTTTCCTTGTATTATACCAGATACGAGAATTTCCATGACTTTAGTAACCTATTCAATTTCGAGTTGCGACTATTAAGCAAAAAAAAATTGTACGGTATTTGGATCGTGTGTATGAGCCATAAGAGAGGAAGGACAGGGACTGGGAGCCAAACAGGTGTTCTGCATGAAAATGTGTGTGACATGGAAAATGCTAATTGGAGGAAATGGCAGAAGATGACCTCATCAGTCTGTTGATGCTCTTTAGCTCTCCAATCAACTGGCTGGGGTTGGAAAGAGAACACCACTGTTTTTTAAAATAGTTGTAAAGGAAAAAAAATGTTTTGCCTAAAATTAATGTCTGCAAGGTAGACAGACAGAATAGTGTAATGATTCTGTTAAAAAACGAGTAAATACCTATTAAATTCCTTCATCTATATCACCTTCTAAGCGTTCTAGTTTCTGTTCTCTCATTCACTTCCTGGTTTGCATCGCTCGTTCATGTAAGAACTACATTTCCCAGTATGAATTGCGGCACGCCCAGTAATTCACACCTCCTTGAAGTCTCTAACACGTAGAGAGCGTCCTGCCGCACAGATGTAGTTCCCAGGAGGGGGGGAGCATGTCACTGACCACCGCAGTAAAGCCTCCCTTCACGGTGGTCAGTAAAATCAGACAAGCAGGAAGTGAACAGAACAGAGAAGAAATAGAGCAACTTCTGAGCAAAAACGAACAATGAGGAAGTGAAAAGAGGAATGTCTGCAGGTAAAGGATGCTTATTATGAAAAAAAAAAAATTCCTTTACAACCCCTTTAAGTGATGTCATCCTCTTGGCTGTGCTGTAAATCTCAGGACTGGATGAAACGAAATACAAGTTTTTCTTCTATCTTACATGTATTACCTGGAGTTCAGTTTAAGAATACTTTATTAATCAAAGTTGGTTATTTCTTGCATCTCTTGCAGCTAAAATGGGGGTGACCTTAAGGTGGAGGGACTCTAGCCCACCCTCAGTTGCAGGTTGGCTCAATAGAGTACGAGACATAGGAGCTATGGAGGATCTGGTCCTTTAAGCTCAAAACAAAAGAGAACAATATACTCAAATATGGACAGGATGGAACTCATTTATGTACTCGGAAGAGGGGAAGATGTTGTCAGAGGAGATAGGTGAGGAGTGAGGGGCGGAGGCATCCCAGTACGAGATGCATACCTGCACGGGAGGCGAAATAGAACATTGACCTAGCCATCTCTTCCCGGGAAAAAGTGGGGGTTATTAGGAGGGAGGGTTTTTTTTTGGGGGGGGGGGGAATACTTGCATCTCTATAATGACCCAATTGTCTCCAAATATCTGTGATTTCCTAGGACAGCCCCAGCAACTTTGTATTTAGTTTGTGGCATTGAGGTTTTCCCGGTTTGTTCCCCCATTTGTGGAGGACCGGTTGATTCCCTGGCCAGGATCAATAAGAAATGTTGGGCTGATGTAAGTGTAGATAAATCACCATTCAGACATCGTGGTTGAGCTGCCCTTTTACCGCCCACCAACCACTACCCATGTGCACATGCTGTGATGCTACAATGCCTTGCAAAAGTATTCACCCCCCCTGGCATTTTTCGTGCTTTGTTGCCTCACAACCTGGAATAACATGGATTGTTTGAGGATTTGCATCATCTAAATTACAGAACATGCCCACAACTTTGAAGGTGCTTTTTTTTTTTTATTATTATTGTGAAGCTAACAACAAGTAGGACAAAATAACTGAAAAAGTCAATGTGCATAACTATTCACCCCCCTAAAGTCAATACTTTGTAGAGCCACCTTTTCACAACTATATCACAACTCCAAGTCACTTTGGATAAGTCTCTATGAGCTTACCACATCTTACCACTGGGATTTTTGCCCATTCCTCCTTGCAAAACTGCTCCAGCTTCTTCAAGTTGGATGGTTTAAGCTTGTGAACAGCAATCTTTAAAGCGGGGGTTCACCCCAAAAAAAATGTTTAACATTACATTCAGCCGAGTTGTTAGAATGTCAATCGGCTGTTTTTTTTAATCTCCTTGCCGTACATACCGTTTTATATGTATATGTTCACCGCGGCTTCCGGGTATAATCTGCGGGACAGGGCGTTCCTAAATGATTGACAGGCTTCCGACCGGCGCATACAGCGCTTCACGAGTTGCCGAAAGAAGCCGGACTGCGAGTCGGCTCTATACGGCGCCTGCGCACCGACGTTCGGCTTCTTTCGGCAACTCGTGACGCGCTGTATGCGCCGGTCGGAAGCCTGTCAATCAATTAGGAACGCCCAATCCCGCAGATTATACCCGGAAGCCACGGTGAACATATACATTCTAACAACTCGGCTGAATGTAATGTTAAAACATTTTTTTTGGGTGAACCCCTGCTTTAAGTCTGACCACAGATTTTCTATTGGATTGAGGTCTGGACTTTGACTAGGCCATTCCAACACATTTACATGTTTTACCTTACTTTAGCAAGGTGTGTTTGGGGTCATTGTCCTGCTGGAAGGTGAACCTCCATCCTAGCCTCAAGTCACACACAGTGCGGTACAGGTTTTGCTCAAGAATATCCCTGTATTTAGCACCATTCATCTTTCCCTCAACTCTGACCAGTTTCCCAGTTCCGACTGCTGAAAAACATGTTTCACTAATGGTGTTCTTTTGGTGATGTGTTGGGTTTGCGCCGGACATGGCGTTTTCATTGATGGCCAAAAAGCTATATTTTAGTCTCATCAGACCAGAGCACCTTCCTCCATACATTTTGGGAGTCTCCCACATGCTTTTTCACAAACTCAAAACGTGCCATTTTGTTTTTTGCTGAAAGTAATGGCTTTCTTCTGGCCACTCTGCCATAAAGCCCAACTCTATGGAGCGTATGGTTTATTGCCGTCCTATGTACGGATACTCCAGTCTCTGCTGTGGAACTCTGCAGCTCCTCCAGGGTTACCTTTGGTCTCTGTGCTGCCTCTCTAATTTAACCGGTTAACGCCCGCCGCATGTACATATACGTCCACAGAATGGCTCGTACAGGCAGATGGGCGTACATGTCCAATCGGGACCCCCCCCCCGGTACATGCGGCGGGCGCTAACCCGCGGGGAGCGATCCGGGACAACGGCGCGGCTATTCGTTAAGTAAACACGGCTTCCCCGTGCTTCACTGTGGCGGCTGCATCGATCGTGTCATCCCTTTTATAGGGAGACACGATCGATGACGTCAGACCTACAGCCACACCCCCCTACAGTTGTAAACACACACTAGGTGAACCCTAACTCCTACAGCGCCCCCTGTGGTTAACTCCCAAACTGCAACTGTCATTTTCACAATAAACAATGCAATTTAAATGCATTTTTTGCTGTGAAAATGACAATGGTCCCAAAAATGTGTCAAAATTGTCCGAAGTGTCCGCCATAATGTCGCAGTCACGAAAAAAATCGCTGATCGCCGCCATTAGTAGTAAAAAAAAAAAAAAAAAAAACTATCCCCTATTTTGTAAACGCTATAAATTTTGCGCAAACCAATCGATAAACGCTTATTGCGTTTTTTTTTACCAAAAATAGGTAGAAGAATACGTATTGGCCTAAACTGAGGAAAAAAGTTTTTTTTATATATGTTTTTGGGGGATATTTATTACGGCAAAAAGTAAAAAATATAAAAAAAAATTCAAAATTGTCGCTCTATTTTTGTTTATAGCGCAAAAAATAAAAACCGCAGAGGTGATCAAATACCACCAAAAGAAAGCTCTATTTGTGGGGAAAAAAGGACGACAATTTTGTTTGGGAGCCACGTCGCACGACTGCGCAATTGTCTGTTAAAGCGACGCAGTGCAGAATCGCAAAACCTGGCCTGGGCATTTAGCTGCAAAATGGTCCGGGGCTTAAGTGGTTAATGCCCTCCTTGCCTGTTCCGTGAGTTTTGGTGTGCGGCTGTCTCTTGGGAGGTTTGCTGTTGTGCCATGTTCTTTCCATTTAGTTATGATAGATTTGATGGTGCTCCTAGGGATCATCAACATTTTTTATTTTTTTTATAACCTAACCCTGACTTGTACTTCTCAACAACATTGTCCCTTACTTGTTTGGAGAGTTCCTTGGTCTTCATGGTAGTGTTTGGTTAGTGGTGCCTCTTGCTTAGGTGTTGCAGCCTCTGGGGGCCTTTCAAAAAGGTGTGTATATGTAATGACAGATCATGTGACACTTAGATTGCACACGGGTGGTCATCATTTCACTAATTATGTGACTTCTGAAGGTAATTGGTTGCACCAGAGTTTTTTATGGGCTTCATAACAAAGGGGGTGAATACATAGGCACATGCCAATTATCTGTTTTTTAGTTCTGAAAAATTGTTTTATGTATCTATTTGTCTAATTTTACTTCACCAACTTAGACTATTGTGTTCTGATCAATCACATATAATTCAGATTAAAAAAACATTGAACTAAAGGCTGTAATGTAACAAAATACGTAAAAAGCCAAGGGGGTGAATACTTTTGCAAGGCTCTGTATGCTTCAAAGCCATGCCAGAAATGATACCCCCATCGAACAAGATGGGGGTATAATTCAAGTGAATATCACAGCTCTGCAAACGCCCAGCAACTGCGTGCAAAGCATGCGGCTGTGGTACACTAGTGCAGCAGGGTTAAAATAGGCATTGAGGAGGCAACATGCCTCTTTACCGCCTGCCAAATTGTCTCTGAAGAGTGATCCAAATACTGACTGCTCTTCAGAGAGCAAAGCACATGTAAATGAGTCTTTAAATTTGTTAAAAGTATATATTATAATTTATATTTTTTTGTTATTTTTTTAAGTTATTTATTTTTACTGCCCTGTTGGGGGGAGGGGGGGGGGACTCTGGTGAAATATCAGAGGTACAAACAGACCCCTCATGTCTCAAATAGGAGTCTGAGAAAGGGACTGAGGACATAGATTTATCAGTCCTTATCTTTACAGCCTCAGCTGCACAGATGAATAAATAGGAAGCGCTCACAGGCTTCCTGTTCATTCACAAGCTTAAGCATAGTAAACATAGTTTACTATGCTTAAAGTGGAGGTTCACCCGAAAAGTTAATTTTTAACCTTAGATTGATGCTCATTTTGTCTAGGGGAATCGGGTAGTTTTTTTAAAAACGAAGCAGTACTTACCGTTTTAGAGAGCGATCTTCTCCGCCGCTTCCGGGTATGGTCTTCGGGAGTGGGCGTTCCTTTTTGATTAACAGTCTTCCGACAGGCTTCCGACGGTCGCATTAATCGCGTCACGATTTTCGGAAAGTACCCGAACGTCGGTGCGCAGGCGCCGTATAGAGCCGCACCAACGTTCCGCTTCTTTCGGCTACTCGTGACGCGATGTATGCGACCGTCGGAAGCCTGTCGGAAGACTGTCAATCAAATAGGAACGCCCAGTCCCGAAGACCATACCCGGAAGCGGCGGAGAAGAACGCTCTCTAAAACGGTAAGTAATGCTTAGATTTTAAAAAAACTACCCGATTCCCCTTGACAAAATGAGCATTAATCTAAGGTTAAAAAAAAAATTCAGGTGAACTCCCACTTTAAGTGATGAATAAACACCGGAGCGAGCCTTACTGATCTCTCACTGTGTTCATTCCGGACTGAAGGGGCTGGTAAATAAATAATATTCCCCCCCCCCCCCCCCACTTCACATCCTACAACAATCCCCCTGTGTGCCCTCAGCAGCTGACAGCAAGAGAGGAAAGGAGAGACATCCCTGAGAGGGAAAAGGCATGCAGGGGGGCCCAGGCAAGTTATAGGGGGGCACACAGAGGGGCCCATGCAGCAGGTGGAAGGGGTGCTTGAATAGCAGGTGGAAGAGGGGCCACATATGGGTCTTTTACAGTAAAGGGTGGGGGCGCAGATACTAGAACTGATCCCCCTGCAGTGCAGCTGGAAGGAGAAAGAGTAGTAGAAGCTGGCAGTGCTGCAGGGGGAGGATCTATGTCAGCAATAAGGCAGAACAGCTAGCCCTCCTGCTCGGCAGGTGCCTGGGCCCCCTTTTGAACTGATGGGGCCCGGTAATGGAGGATCAGCTGTACTACCTTATCAGCAGCCCTGGGCCCACCTAGCCAAAAGGCCTGGCGGACCTCTCTCCTCATGATCAGCCAAAGCTGACCAACAAGTTGAACTAGTTGGACTTGTGTCTTTTTTCAACCTGACTAATTATGCAAGTACTAGGTAAGGGGCTGATTGATGGTGCAGATGATATACAACATACAGGTTTCATCCTACTGTGTCCTCATAGTGAGCATGTTAGAAGAACAGAGAGTGCAGGATTACAGAGAACAAGGTTAACTGAATGAACATGTTGACTTTGGCACAGCCATGTTTTCTTCATACCATTGTTCCATTCTTCATACCATGTTGTTTAAATATCTGGATCTCCCGGCCAGGAAAACCGTCATCTGTGCCACGATAAGCAGCTGCCTAGACTACTGCAATTCACTTTATCTGGGACTGCCAAAGATGATAGTGCAGAAGCTTCAACTTATACAAAATGCCGCGGCAAGGCTACTTATGGATGTCCCGATGAGGGATCATATCACCCCTGTCCTCCGTGCCTTGCACTGGCTGCCGGTCCACTATCGCACCTTATTTAAGGCAGGATGGCCTTGCCCCGAGCTACCTTTGCTCTCGTTTTCATAAACAAGCTCTTGGCAGATCACTTAGATCAACCGGAAGAGATCTCCTCTACACCTCGGTGCCCAAGTGGGTCAAGCTTTTTCCCACCAGAGTGCCGTACTGTGGAATAGCCTCCCTGCCGAGCTCCAGGAGGCCCCCACTATCTCGGTCTTCCACGGGTTATTGAAGATTTGGCTTTTTGTGCAAGCCTTCCCTGCGTAGCCTTTCTGATTTCATCCCTTTTGCTGCTCTTTGCAGCTCCTAGTTCCTGGGAACTCCGCTAAGCACATCTGGACCCTTCGGGGTAAGACCGCGCTATGATAAGATACCTCTCAACTCATTAGCAAATGAACAATTGCTTTAACCCGTTTCATGGATCTACCCTTGCTCTTAGTGCATGGGCACCTTAAATCTTAACATGGACTACTAAAAACAATGAATTAGATGACACAAGCTTGTTTTCCTGTGAAATTTATTTGGTGAAAAGTCACCACCGGAGAAAAAAGTCCCAAATAAATTTACAATCTCATATGGCACTTCAACAAAACATGAGATTATTTACAAGGACTTCAGGACTTCCACATTGGAGAGGCATGCTACAAACAGCTCGGGTAATGCATCTTCTGGCTCTTCTCAGAAGGGTCAGTAGGGCAATTGGGACTGTGGGATAATCTGCAGGAACCTATAAAACAGGAAGAATGTTATTTTTTTAGAGTACATGTGATTAATGTTTAAAAGCTTTTTTATATGTATTTTATATATAAAGCCTTTTCGGTAGACGATGAGAACCAGATATACCTTAAAGATGTTTAAACTCTCTGGTATATTGTGGGGGACCCTTATGTACTCTACAGATGTTTAGAACTCTATGGTAAATTGGGGGTAATCTAATGTATCCTACAGATGTGTTTAACTCTCTGGTACACTGGTAAGAACATAATGTACCCTACAGATGTTTATTACTCTATAATACCGTGGTGAGAACCTAATGTATCCTACAGATGTTTATAACTCTATATTACACTGATGGTATTATAATGTACCCTAAAGATGTTTATACGCAATATTCCTCATGTACACGTTCCTGAAAGTGGCTATTTGATATTACTGGGTACTGTAATGACCACAGGCTGGAAACTGTAGATGATCCAAGTGAAGAAATGTCATCAGCACACCAAGGATTTCTCAAAAAGGGCCCATAGCTTTATTTTCGTGGTCACATGGTAACCATCAGGCAAAGTTTTGGAGCCACACAGGGCCTCTTCGTCAGGCCTGAAGAAGGGGCCCTGCGTTGCTTTGGCGCTGAAACGTTGCCTGATGTTTACCATGTGACCACAATAATAAAGCTGTGGGCTATTTTAGAGGAATCCTTGGTGTGCAGATGACATTCCGGGAACCTAATGTACTCTACAGATGGTTATAACTCTATGCTACACTGCCAGAACCTAATGTACTCTACAGATGGCTATAACTCTATGCTACACTGCCGGGAACCTAATGTACCCTACAGATGGTTATAACTCTATGCTACACTGCTGGGAACCTAATGTACTGTACATATGGTTATAACTCTATGCTACACTGCCGGGAACCTAATGTACTCTACAGATGGTTATAACTCTATGCTACACTGCCGGGAACCTAATGTACCCTACAGATGGCTATAACTCTATGCTACACTGCCGGGAACCTAATGTACTCTACAGATGGTTATAACTCTATGCTACACTGCCGGGAACCTAATGTACCCTACAGATGTTTATAAATCTGTGCTACACCGCCGGTCACCTAATGTACTCTACAGATGGCTATAACTCTATGCTACACTGCCGGGAACCTAATGTACTCTACAGATGGTTATAACTCTATGCTACACTGCCGGGAACCTAATGTACTCTACAGATGGTTATAACTCTATGCTACACTGCCGGGAACCTAATGTACCCTGCAGATGTTTATAAATCTGTGCTACACTGCCGGGAACCTAATGTATCCTACAGATGGCTATAACTCTATGCTACACTGCCGGGAACCTAATGTACCCTACAGATGGTTATAACTCTATGCTACACTGCCGGGAACCTAATGTACTCTACAGATGGCTATAACTCTATGCTACACTGCCGGGAACCTAATGTACTCTACAGATGGTTATAACTCTATGCTACACTGCCGGGAACCTAATGTACTCTACAGATGGCCATGACTATGCTACACTGCTGGGAACCTAAAGTACCCTACAGATGGCTATAACTCTATGCTACACTGCCGGGAATCTAATGTACTCTACAGATGGTTATAACTCAAGATCAAAAAATCCATAGCACTTGTAGGCAGAATTTTGAGAGAGAGAGGGAGAGGGGCAGAATTTAGAGAGAGAGAGAGAGAGAGAATCAAAATTTTGAGAGAGAGAGAGAGAGAGAGAGAGAGAGAAGGAATATCAACAAAAACCTGACTGAAGTTCTGACCCCTTTCCATTTTTATCCAAAATGGAAAAAAAGAAAACGATTTATATGGGTATCGTAGAGGGCTTGGTATTTTCATACCCTGTTGCCAAGGTCAGAAGGTGCTGTAAATTCCCATTGGGCTTAGAAAAGGCAATATGAGATGTTCCAGGGGTTACAAGTGTCACACACCCCCTGAAATGTTACTGTTAGTAGTAGGGAACGTCACAGCAAGTAGGGACTTTGGGAACACATACCGTATTGTCTCTTCATCCTGACATGATGTGCTTGATGAAAGCTAAGAAAAAATAAAAATGAATGTGAGATTAATATATCACTTTACTTTGTTCTTTACACAAGTATTAATAAAATATGCTAGACTGTCTTACAGTGAATCATCTACAACAGGGCTGCTGCCGCAACTGAATAATCAGTCTTAATTTATTAGACTGACGTGTATTTTTATTTACCTTGCTTGTGTCTATTTTTTAAGCTGGGAGTGAGGGGCCAACTGAGGTCTGACAGTCATTACTGCCTGACTTCCTGCTGATAACTTCCAGCTCCTGAGTGCGCATAACATCCCCACAGTTAAAGAAAAACTGTTTAAAGGACCTACAAAATTGTCTTCACTTTGGTCTAGCATTTGGTTGTATCTGTAGTCTTCTTGAGGCTCTTGCAGGTATGTACTCCTCTGGGTGCCCACACACTTTTCAATTGTTCTGGTTCTACAGTTTTTTTTTAAAATAGAATTCTAAACAACCTTGGGGCTCTGTTGTTTAATGCTGTTACAAGGTGTATTATGAGCATGGTGTCGGGCAGTTTATGGAGCAGCCACGTGACTCCACACCTTAACTCTTAAGCCTCTTACATACGATCGGACTTCCATCGGACAAATCCGTGGATTTTTGTGCAAAGGGGCGTTGGCCGTGAACTTGTTCTGCATACACACGGCACAACATTTTCAGCCAACATACACCAAATCATGTGGTTTTTCAGCTCTTCACCGCCACCCTTTGGGCAACTTCTGCTGATATAATGTATGGCCAGCTTAAGACACAAAATAAGTACAGCTAAAAAAGTATTTTTTTGAATTTAGAAACAATAACCAACAATTCAGCAAAACAAAGAATATAAAGATGTCTGTTGGGGCCAGTGGCAGGCCTGTATGTGGTGGTTTACCTTCATAGTTGATGCATCCGTTGGCATCTTCTTGCCCTGCTAGGAGCTGCTCCACTTCACTCTCCTGTAGCTTCTCACCTATGTGGGACAGAGAAAAGAAAACCCTGGTGGTTTCTGAAGAATACAAGCTTTAGCACGCGTTGCATCTAGTGGGGGTACATTGAAATGACTGATGTTGGCCGTTCTGAGAAGACAAACAATAGGCAATGTGGAAAAAAGCATCACTGGATGCTGATACCAAGGTACATTATGCTAAAGTGTTCTAAAAGTCCCAGAAGTGGATACATTTTTAGCAAGGCTGTTTACAAAACCAAAGGAATCCATGGTCTAACCAGAGAAACTTGGGTGCAACCATAAAAAAGAGGAGACACATGGAGCACCATAGAAACAATGGTGGGTCAAACCAGTATATGGTTAATCCATTTTTATCCAGATAGTTCCAACATGGTTTAGGGGATTAATAGTCTGGTGAATTTTGTTTGACATTGTTAATGTGAATTTACACTTGGCACCACATTGCTTACATCTATCATCTGCAAACTGTGCCATTAGAACACACATGTTATATACACGCAGTGACTTTTCTACAAAAAGCAGTCCTAGGCCATGTTGCTCTTCATAGGACCTGACGAAGGAAGTGGTTTCAAGCCTCTTTATCAAACTAAAAATGGTGTTTTTCATATACCAGATTGACCCATTCCAAATCCTTTAACTGTCCTTTTATTATGAGGGGGCAAGATGCTGTGACTTACCCAAAGTGGCCAAAACGTGACGCAGTTCAGCTCCCATTACAGTGCCATTGCTTTCTTTGTCAAAAACACGAAGTCCTTCCACAAAGTCCTCAAAGGAGCCCTGGTCCTTACTTTTAGAGATGTGCTGGAGCATTGGAAGGAAGGTCTCAAAGTCCAACAGTTTGGTATTTAATTCTGAAATGCAGAAACAGAAGTCTGAGGTTAACTTGCTTAATTAGAATTAAATACATTTTAATTACCGTATATACGAGTATAAGCCGACCCGAAAATAAGCTGAGGCACCTAATTTTAGCACAAAAAAATGGTGCTCCCCAGCTGTAGGTCCCCCAGACAACAAACTTTGGATACTTGTAGAGGAAGAGTGGGTCTATATGTGTGCCAAGTTCGGGGTCCAGGGGACCTAAGGTCCCCAAATTCTAGGAGATCAGGCACAAAAGGGTGACTCGAGTATAAGCCGAGGGGGGCATTTTCAGCACAAAGAAATATGCTGAAAAAATCGGCTTATACTCCAGTATATACGGTAATAGAAAAATATATAGGCCACCCAAAACAGATATTTTGCTGTTGGGTGAATGCTGGTAAGTTAAATCACCCAGTGGCTTATTTTTGTTTAATATTTGTTGTAACTTAAAGCATAATTCCAGCCAAAACCCTTTCCAAAAAAGTGGTGAAGAGCTAAAACTTTAAACGGGTTTCTTTCACAGTTTCTGTAGCCATTTGGGAGACATTCTCTCACTCCCTGAATGGTTAAAGCGGAGTTCCACCCTAAAGATGAACTTTCTATTAACAGCTTGCCTTTAATGTACAAAAAACAATTATTTTTACTCACTTCTATCTGGCTGTTACTAGGCAGATTTCGTACTCTGCCTAGTTCCTGGTCCTAGGTGGTTCAACTTCCTGTCCTAAGACCCCATTGCCTCCTGGGAAATGATGAGACTCATTTCCCAGGAGTCTCTGGACATTACTGTGCCTAAAAATCGCCCAGAATGCAGCTTTCCCTGAAAACCAGGAAGAAAAAGGAACTGGGCTTCACATGCCCACACATTGTATTGTCCCAGAATGAAGGTGCCTGGGGACCCAGGACAGACATGTTAATTGCGGGACAGTCCCGGGAAACGTGGGCACCCTAGGCTGCAGATGGGCATTAATCAAGCTGCATTGACGGGCAATTGTGAAGCTGCAGGTGGGCATTGATCAGGCTTCAATAATGGGCACTGACCCTTGTTTTGCTTAAAAGTTCTTTATTTAAATTTTAAGTTTTTTTCCTGAAACTCCCCTCTTAAAATGAAGGTGTGTGTTATACGCCTGTGCGTGTTATATGCCTATAAATACGGGTACCGTATTTATCGGCGTATACCGCACATTTTTTTGCCCTGAAATTCAAGGAAAAATCGTGGGTGCGCGATATACGCCGATACCCGCTTCCTGCGCCGAGTTTGAACTACTGCGCCGGCATATACCGAGCGCAGTACACTCGTGTATAGTCGGGCAGGCTCGGCTCCTCTCGCAGTCACGTCCTGGACGTACAGGACGCACTGGACGTGACCGCGAGAGGAGACGAGCCTGCCCAACTATACACAAGTGTACTGCGCTCGGTATATGCCGGCGCAGTAGTTCAAACTCAGCGCGGGAAGCGGAGATCGAGCAGGGAGGACACCGCAGAAGGACGCCGGACCCGACGAGGACACCACCGAAGCCACAGACGGACGCCGGACCCCACGAGGCCGCCGATGGACGCCGCGCAAGACACCAAAACTGTAAGTACTAAAATCTTTTTTTCACAGGAATGCGGGTCCACTTTGGGGGTGCACGCTATACGCCGGAGCGCGCAATACCCCGATAAATACGGTAGTTAAAAATTCAGGAAGAACAGTGATATCTTCTTATATAGGATGCTGTAGGTAACCAGAGCAGGAAATCCGGGTTCAGAAAATGCCACCAAAGAATTAAAAAGCCAGTGTAGATTACATTTTTATTTTTTATTTGAGCCACTGATCTTGAACAAGTATAAAGATCTTATTTTGGGTCAGTGACAGCTATTGGCATGACAGCCAGGCAATTCGAATTTCCAGAAGGAGACGTCACCAATTTCTCTTATTACAGGTTTGCCTTATGGCAGTTGTCTTGGCCTTGATCCACCTTCTCTATAGTCCTTGCCTTGATAGATTGATGTAGTCCTTTAAAGGGCTATGATTTAAGCTGTATTGTATTTTGAATATGCTTTAGAGTATTGTATATCCGACTGGGATCTACAGCGAGACAACTGGCAGACTTTGGGTATTAAGTCGCTAAATCTAAAGTCTTAGAAGTGACCATTTGTGACCTCGGTATCTAAGATTTTCTGTGCCCCCAGCATTGACTGCATTCACAATTAATAGCACACATACCACAGCTTACTGAAATGTCACTCGCCCTCCCCTGGGTCCGCATTGGGAATGTAACTCTCTTCATGGTATGGGCCTGGTCTGTACTCCTAATACTGGGAATTTAATTCCTCTGAGTATAGCAATGATTACACCTCCTACAAATAGGTTGAGTGAAATACCCACAATTCCATAAAGGCCTCTCGGCGTGGTGCCCACCCTTCCCTCTGTTCTCAGGCCTTGAGGGGCATTAATCCCTACTGCTGAAATAGAAAGAGCCCTAACGCCAGGTGGGCAAGGCTGAGCGTTTGTTCAACATGGAAGGTATGTCACATTGAGCCAGAAATCCTTGGGACCTGCATATCATTTTACAAAAGCAATACTATTTATATGGTAGATCTTGTGCTGTTCCTTGCTGCCCATTCTACGGCTGTGATTTATAAAAAACTGAGGCCCGGATTCATGTAGAAGCGCGCATCTTTGTGCGGGCGTAACGTATTCTATTTACATTACGCCTCTGCAACTTTGACAGGCAAATGCAGTATTCTCAAACCAAAGTTGCGGCGGCATAGCGTAAATAGGCCGGCGTAAGCCCGTCTAATTCAAATGTGGAAGATGTGGGCGTGTGTTATGTTATGTGATCCCACGTAAATGACGCTTTTTACGAACGGCGCATGCGCCGTCCGTGAAAGTATCCCAGTGCGCATGCTCCAAATTAACCCACAAGAACGACTTACGCAAACAATGTAAAACGTGAAAAATTTTACGCTGTTCCGACGTCCATACCTAACATTGGTACGCCTCATCTACGCCTCATAGAGCAGGGGTAACTTTACGCCGGAAAAAGCCTAACGTAAACGGCGTATCTGTACTGCGTCGGCCGGGCGTACGTTCTTGAATAGGCGTATCTAGCTGATTTACATATTTCTAGGCGTAAATCAGCGTACACGCCCCTAGCGGCCAGCGAAAATATGCAGTCTCTTCTGGGTGCTGCCCAAGTGAATTGCCATCTGTATACTGAACTTGGTCGCTCACTCGGCAGAGAACGCCCTGTATTTTTTCAATGAATACAAGGTATTCTCTGGTTGGACTAGGTGGAAATGTTGATCTCATCTCCTCTCCACCCTATCCAATCAGATAGCACCTTGAATTCATTAAAAAAATACAAGACATTCTCTGATTGGTAGTGGTTATGGCAAGCGAGTGACCCCCCTGTGTTCAGTATACAGAAGACAGGTCACTCAAAGCATGATGAAAGGAACAGCACTGACTGTATGTAGCACAAACTACTACAGTGAATTTCTGCATCCCCAGGATCCCTTCAGAAGCGAGAAATTACAAATTTAAAATTTAACTAAACAGGACCAATGTAAATAATAAAAAAAAAAAAGATAATTCCCAGAGTGTTGATTAGTTCAGGGTTATGAAATGGTCAGAGCCACAATAGGAATTATATCCATATACAGTATCAGTGTAGACCGTCCAGTGTAGAATGGCCAAAAGGTTTTGGTTAAAAAGACCTCAAGATGAAAACGGCGTCTCACACCCCAGGGGATAGCCTGTGCTATACTGTATATGGATATAATTCCTATTGTGGCTCTGGCCTTTTCCTCCTGCCCTGGTTCTCTATGGTTTCATGGTTATTAACTAGAATCACTTCCGATAAAGGACATGATGCAACCATGATCTCACATAGATGACATTTTCCCTTTTGTTCGGCATTCCAAACCCCTTTCTAAACTACGTATAAACCACCCAACAATTATGTCTGTGCCATCCGCAGAAAACAACTCACTCACCTTCTGGTTTGGGTCTTCCCAAGACCCTCAACACCTCTGAATTGGTGGGATTCTGTCCCAGAGCCCTCAATACATCTCCACATTGTCCATAGGTGATCTTCAATTCTCCTCCGGGGGTACGATCAAACAGCTGGAAGGCTTCTTTGAATTCTGGAAATAGGAGGAGTGAAAAGTATAATTGCTACTGATAGATCTCTGAACAAGTGCAGTTTTTATATGGTAGGTAGTTACACCTCCTTGGCCATCACAGCTCCCACAAGAATTCCTGTGCAAAGTTTGGCTTTCTTTAAAGTTGAACCTATGTAGAGTTAAGCAAGCTTCTGCCTTCTCTGTTTAACAGGACTTGGGTCTTGGGAATGGATTCTGAGCTGGGGAGACAGCTAGGAGAGGGGTGTCTTCTGACCTAGAAGTGCCCGGTCTGTAGTGGAATAGACAGTTGGGTAATATGGACCAAGCAGGACAAGGCACCCTTATGGTTCCTGCTTCCAAAATGCTGGTATGCTTTTTGATAGAGAATCTGTCACTTTGACTGTAAGGCCTCGTACACACGACAGAGTTGCTCGGCAGAATTCGGCGAGAAACTCTGTCAGAGCCTGATTCTGCCGAGAAACTCTGTCGTCTGTACACTTTCGGCCCGATGGAGCCGCCGAGGAACTCGTCGAGAAAATAGAGAACATGTTCTCTATTTTCTCGTTGTTCTATGGGAGCTCTCGGCCCGCCGAGCTCCTCGGCGGCTTCAGGGCTGAACTCGCCAAGGAACTCGACGTGTTTGGCACGTCGAGTTCCTCGGCCGTGTGTACGAGGCCTAACGGTCACCACCGTTTACGATTTCCCATTCCACCAACCCAAGACAGCTTATCCGACACTCCAACCATCCAACAGACACAATCCATTCCCCCAGAATTAAGACGAGACACAAGCTCTGTTCTTTCTGGTCCCCAAATGAATGACTCCTTTTAATGGTAAAACTCAGTCTTTTATACACCAAAAAGCATGCTGCAGTAGTTACAGGGACAATGAAACTCTCCACCCCCTACATCACACAATGGGGCTTCAATTACACATCCCACAAACTTTTCGGCACCGGTCTGACATAATTAACATGACCTAATTACTACACCTGAGAAGTCAGACGTTGTGACTCTCACCTGCTATTCACATCACATATTATCATTGATAGACTTTTCACACAAACAGTGTCATTAGTATCACACAATGAAATGTCTTTCAGGAGCCGGGCTCAATTAACACCTAAAAGTTAGACATCTGACCTTTACAGACTTAATTAGTACAATAGACACAAAACAGTATTAGCATCACACAATGGACAATGGAATATCTTAGGAGTCTATTGACCTGTTCATAAGGAACAACTTGTAATATTTCAAGATATCCTGCAAAACATGAATTATCATTTCTCAGCCATACTATGCCCAAAAGGAGCATAGGATGACCCTAGACCCAAGAGTCATTAGTGACGCTGGCACAGGAGTACCCCACATCCTTCAAAGGTCTCTGGGTGTCACGGGCCATTCCGTTACATTGACCATTCAGGCTAAAGCAACAGGTTCTCTTAAAAGCTCCTCCTGCCCCCATTAGGCATCTTTATTGCTCTTCCCTGCTGTTTCATTCATCTGTTAGAGCCATTGCAATTAGTTAGTGCATCAGACTATCCTTTCCTTCCTCCCAGGATGCAGTGCTTACTCTTAGATGACCTATCGCCAGATCTAATCTCTGACATGTGAGGGGGGTGGAGATGACATTAACCCTGTGTAAGCTCTGATACTGTCTGCCATGGAGCTTTCACATTATTTAGACCTACACTCACCCAGTAGAAGAACATTCCATGCAAGCTGGTGGAGAATGGACTTCAAGAGAACCTTGTCTCTTTCTTTAAAGTACATATCCACTTAAATACATAGTTTCCGTTCTACCAAGGACTGTACTCTAGGAAAACAAGTTGCATTATGTCAACACCATGACCTCCATGGAATATTCTAGACAGCTGGGAGGTATCCCTTGCCACGGCAATTAGACTCTATGGTATCATGTTACTACAATATACATTATACATGCGTTACAATTATTCCATTGGGCATTCTCCTCATTCCAGATTCTTCATTAGCCCCTTAATCCCCAGACGTTGCTGGAGATTTGTCTGTCATGGCTGTGCCATTATTCCTGCTACAGTATCCATAATTAACGGGCATCTAAAGTCTAACTGGGTGACAATCATTTGCTAAAGCACCATGTGTTATAAACTCTTAAATTAAAATAGTTAAAGATTAAGGGAAAAAAAAACATTCCCCTCTGGGTGACCTATGCACATTACAAGGATTTTAACAAACTTTGTTGCAGATTTTTTACTTTTGTTATTCTGAAGAAATCCATGTGTGTTTTTCTGTGCCCATGTGATAAGTTAATCTAATTGGAGTGGTTTCATTATTATCAATCAGCTGCTGCACCTGTAGGGCTATAATGAGTAAAATTACAAGGTCTGCATCCTATTAGACATGATTTCCTATTGGCAGTATCTTACCAAAAATGAAATTTTTGTTGCAGGGGATGCCTGAAATCTGACTTGTATCTTAGTGCAGACTTCTGGCAAAACCAGTGAGCCAATCACACTATAAGGAAATTATGTTTCTAAAAGGGGGCGTTCTGTACACATTCTCCGGGTAGTCATACTTCATTGCATTTTACAGAGAATTACATAGCTGCAGATTTTTTGAGTGAGTGAGAAACTTGTATAGCGCAACACATGCAAACTGAATCGCCTATGGGCGCTTAGTATCCGTTCCCTACTGTCCTTTTGCCTTCAGAAAAGATGGGTTTTACATTTTTTTTCTGAAGGCCAGGTGATTCAACCTCCATTCGAATGCTGGTTGGTAGAGCGTTCCATAGTCTAGGTCCTTGGACTGCAAATCTTTGTTCTCCTTTGGACTTGTATCTGGCTTTGGGTATCTGGAGTAGATCGGAGAACGCGATTGGGGTTGTGGCTTTTTAATTTTTCGCATAGATATTGGGGGGAATTTCCTTGAACACACTTATACGTCAGACAGAGTGCCTTAAAAGTAATTCCGTTTACTGCCAACCAATGAAGGGATCTCAATGAAGACGAGATTGATTCCCATGTTTTTTTCCCAGTCACGAGTCGAGCGGTCGTATTTTGAACGACTTGCAGACGAGTGATTTGGTATTTTGGGAGTCCGAGGTAAAGGGCATTTGCATAGTCGAGTCTGGAGTTTATAATTGTTCCCACCACGACTGCTATGTCTTCTTTCGGGATAAAGGGAACGAGTCTACGTAGTAGGCGCAGCAGATGGTGCGATCCGCTGACTACTGACCCTATTTGTGCATCCATTGTCATGTGGGTGTCAAAAATGACTCCGAGACTTTTGACTTTGGTGCTTGGTTTGTCCCAGAATGGGCGGCGGTGTTTATGTTGGTGCGGAAAATCTCTTTCGGTTGGCGTGAAACAGGAGAAGTTCTGTTTTTGAGCCATGGAGTTTAAGGTAACTCTTCGTCATCCAATTTTCACACAGAGTGCTAAAAATCCGCAGGTTAGGGGTGCAAATCTCTTGCACTGCCCCGGGCGCTGACAACCCACGCTACGCCACTGTTAACACACACATGCAGTTGTTGTTATGAAGGAGCCCAATTCCCCTATAAAGGAGCTCAATTCCCATATGAAGGAGCTCAATTCCCATATGAAGGAGCTCAATTCTCCTATGAAGAAGCCCAATTCCCCTACGAAGGAGCCCAATTCTCCTATGAAGGAGCCCAATTCCCCTATGAAGGAGCCCAATTCCCCTATAAAGGAGCCCAATTCCCCTATGAAGGAGCACAATTCACACTTTAGCCTATTTATCTAATTGTATATAACAGAGAACCTCCTAAAGAGTTATAACATGGATAATACATTTTTTATAACCTAGATGAACCTAAAGCTGGAGGATGTAAATTGTGGTAAAATGCTTAAACACTTATGATAAAAAAAGGACTTGCCTTCAATCTGATCAGCGCCGTACTCAATCTGCAGATAAAAGAAAGTTATGACTGTTAGTTGATTGTATTAGATGAAGAGACAACACTATACTAAATCAATATGGTTTTCTTATCCAATATGTTTGTCCAAATCAGAATACACAGACAATTGGATACCCACTGATAACATTATACAGGAATACAACATAGCATTCAGTTACATTGCGGGGGGGGGGCATCAAGACTGGCTTAACTTTGAGCCGGCGTAGCGTATCGCATATACTCTACGCCGCCGTAAGTCAGAGAGGCAAGTGCTGTATTCACAAAGCACTTGCCTCCTAAGTTACGGCGGCGTAGCGTAAATGGGCTGGCCTAAGCGCGCCTAATTCAAACGAGGAACAGGGGGGCGCGTTTTACGTTAATGACTCGTGACCCGACGTGATTGACGTTTTTAACAAACGGCGCATGCGCCATTGCTCCAAAGTACGCCGCAAGGACGTATTGGTTTCGACGTGAACGTAAATTACGTCCAGCCCCATTCACGGACGACTTACGCAAACAACGTAAAATTTTCAAAATTCAACGCGGGAACGATGTCCATACTTAACATTGGCTAGGCCAGCTTTTTGTTCGACTAACTTTACGGAACTAGACAGCTAAGATACGACGGCGCAGAATACACTTAAATGTACGACGGCTTAGATTCAGAGTTACGACGGCGTATCTACTGATACGCCGGCGTAAACCTCTCTGAATCTAGCTAATAGTGCTGAAACAATTGCCCCTTCTAAGTGCACCTTCCTTGCTAAGTCTGTAGTAATGGGTTACAGTAATAATTATTTCTCCCTTTCTGGAAGTGTAATTGGCATCAGTCAGCAGCGGGATCAGTGAATGCTGAGTATTTAATTGGTTGTGATGATGTGCTAACTAGTAAGCACTGTGTCACCGGTCTTCCCTCTCTGTGACATCTTTCTTGACTATAATGTGCTTAGCTCTATTGGTCTGAGCATTTCCAGGACAGTACCAGATATTGTCTAGGCATACACGTTAAGATTTCTCTTGTTCAGCCCTGCTGGAAGAACTGGCTTTGAGATGAAGGTTGGAGAGATGGGGGCCCTTAATGGTTTTGTTACGGGGGATACATCATACACTATATTACCAAAAGTATTGCGACGCCTGCCTTTACACACACATGAACTTTAATGGCACCCCAGTCTTAGGCCATTTTCATCGGTCCAAACCGATTGTGTGAGGGCGCCATCGGTTAAAAAAAATGCCAAATTGTTTAAATTTAACCGATGGACTCCTAACCGATAGAAAAAAAAAAACGATCGTTTGTAGGCACGTCCATCGGTTAAAAATCCATGCATGCTCAGAATCAAGTCAACGCATGCTTGGAAGCATTGACCTTCGTTTTTTTCAGCACGTCGTTGTGTTTTACGTCACCGCGTTCTGACACGATCGTTTTTTTAACCGATGGTGTGTAGGCACAACTGACCATCAGCCAGCTTCATCGGTTAATCACAACATGACCGTTTTCATCGGATGGACCGATCGCGTGTACAGGGCTTTAGTCTTTAGGGTTCAATATTGAGTTGGCCCACCCTTTGCAGCTATAAAAGCTTCAACTCTTCTGGGAAGGCTGTCCACAAGGTTTAGGAGTATCTATGGGAATGTCTGACCATTCTTCCAGAAGCGCATTTGCGAGGTCAGGACTCAGGCCAATCAAGTTCCTCCACTCCAAACTCACTCATCCATATCTTTATGGACCTTGCTTTGTGCACTGGTGCGCAGTCATGTTGGAACAGGAAGGGGCCATCCCCACACTGTTCCTACAAAGCTGGGAGCATAAAATTGTCCAAAACGTCTTAAGAGGTCCCTTCACTGGAACTAAGGGGCCAAGCGAAACCCCTGACAAACAAGACCACATCATAACCCCCCCCTCCACCAAATTATTTGGACCAGTGCACAAAGCGAGGTCCATTAAGACATGGATATGCGAATTTGGGGTGGAGAAATTTGGCCTTGCCTGCACAAAGTCCTAACCTCAGCTCGATAGAACACCTTTGGAAAGAATTAGAGCGGAGACTGCGAGCCAGGCCTTCTAGTCCAACATCAGTGCCTGACCTCACAAATGTGCTTATGGAAGAATGGTCAAACATTCCCATAGACACACTCATAAACCTTGTGGACAGCCTTCCCAGAAGAGTTGAGACTGTTATAGCTGCAAAGGGTGGGCCAACTCAATATTGAACCCTACAGACTAAGACTGGGATGCCATTAAAGTTCACGTGTGTGTAAAGGCAGGCTTCTCAATACTTTTGGTAATATAGGGCCAGATTCACGTACTTGCGCTGCGGCGTAACGTATCCCCTTTACGTTACACCGCCGCAAGTTTTCATCGTAAGTGCTTAATTCACAAAGCACTTGCGTGTAAACTTGGGGCGGCGTAGCGTAAAGCCGTCCGGCGCAAGCCCGCCTAATTCAAATGGGGCGTGTACCAGGCATGCTCCGTTTTTAAATTTCCTGCCGTGCTTTGCGCGAAATGACATCGCCCCGACGTAATGTTTTGAACGGCAACGTGCGTTGCGTACTTTCGTAATCCCGGACGACTTACGCAAAAAAAATAATAATTGAAATTCGACGCGGGAACGACGGCCATACTTTAACATGGGCTGTCTATTGTTACACCACCTAAATAGCAGCCGTAACTTTGCGACGCGAAAAGCCGACTAGCGACGACGTAAGAGAATGCGACGAACGCGCGTACCTTCGTGGATCGCCGTAAACAGCTAATGAGCATACCAGACGCGAAAAACGACGCGATCTCCACCCAGCGGCCGCCAAAGTATTGCATCCTAAGATCCGAAGGCGTACGAAGCCGTACGCTTGTCGGATCTTAGCCAAATGCCGTTGTATCTTTGTTTGTGAATTACAAATAAAGATACGACGCGGCAAATTTGAAAGTACGCCGGAGTATCAGCAGATACTCCGGCGTACTTCTTCTCTGAATCTGGCCCATAGTATATATATTATCATATTTTTTTTAATTAAAATAATTACATTAAAAATAATATTAATAATAATAAAGTTTTGTCTTTAAATACACTTTACCAAAAATCTGTACAGGTTACAAAAAAAATAAAAATAACTAAATATATATTTTATATATATATATATATATATATATATATATATATATTTGTTTGTTTTTCATAGTTACAGGATAGGCTTCAGCAATTGATTTATTGCTTGCTAAAATAATATAGAAACTGGGACTACCATCTGAATATCTCTAGTGATACTTGTAGTATCAAAGCCCACTAACAATGTTATAAATAGTAAAGCAAGTGTTTCCTGATAAGCCTGGAATTTCCTCCCAGTCAGTTGCACATTCCTGTATGTCTATATATGTCCCAGTTGTAGCCTCTCATGTATAGTATAGGTTCATCCTTCTCTAATCTTCATTTGTGACCTGCTGATCCCATCACTCGGATCACTAATGCTGTGCATGTAGTCACCAGCCCACAACATGAAGAACAAATTGTGAGATCAGTGTGAAAGAATGCATGATGGAAAGAAAGAGGTCATGTTTTTTTTTTTTTTCATTTTGTTTTGAACTATTACACCTAAGGCTGCATTCACACCTGAGCGTTTTGTTGCCTAAAGCGCGACGCTCAAAAACGCTAGAGGGGAAAAAATACATTATTCCCTATGGAGATGGTTCACATTTCCAGACCAAAACGCTTGACGCCGAACGCCCGAAGCTCAAACAAGTTCCGGACCCTTTTTTGTCGCGCAAATCGGGCGGTTTGGGCGTTTTTGAGCGTTTGTATTTCCCATAGAAAGTAATGGAAAACGCCCGATTCAAGCGACTAGCGCGACAACGAGCGTTTGCTACGGGCTTTTTGACGCTTTAATCAATAGAACATTTCACCCAGGCAGAAGATAAATAAAATCTACCAACATAGCAACAAGTGATGAAAAGATGATAATTTATCCTATTGGCTAAAATAAAAAATGCTGAAGTACAAAAACTTTGGACGACGCTGTATGCAAACGCGCAAATACGCATGAATACGTGCGACAAAACGCCGGAAAAAAAACGCCAGAAAAAGCGACCAAACAAGCTACGCTTAGGTGTGAATGCAGCCTTAAGCTGGTTACTTGTTAGTAAAAGACGATTCGCGCTTTTTTCTCTGTTACAGCGTGATGAATGTGCTTACTCCATTATGAATGGTAGTTTTACCTCCTGTCTCCTAACTTGCTTCTGGGCATGTGCGGGTTTAAAACGTAGTTTTTGCCCACACACGATCATTTTTTATGACACAAAAAAATGACATTTAAAAAAATGACATAAAAAATTGAAGCATGTTCGAATTTTTTTTTGGTCCTTTTTCAGAAGACAAAAAATGATGTGAAGCCCACACACGATCATTTTAAATGACGTTTTTAAAAATGTCATTTTTTTTCATCACAAAAAGTGATCGTGTGTACGGGGCATGAGAGAAGGCAAAGCAAATGTGGCTTTTGGTGGGTTTTTTTTTTTTTTTTTTAAATGGCTCCTGCAGGTTACAGAAAATCCATCCAACTATCCTGGCTCTTGTGTAAAAAAAAAAAAAAAGAAGCACAGTCTTTTCTTTAGAATTATTATTTTACTTTTTTTTTTTTAACAAAAAAAAAAAAGTAATAAGTAAAATTACCGTACTCAAATAATGATCACATACATAAAAAAAAAAACCTTACAAAAATAAAGAAAAAGCTAATTTTTGCCTAAGCAAACACCTGAGTGAAATTGAGAATTTTGGAAATTTTGTTGGGATATCAATTTATCAAATCACTTTGCTCATCCTATCCTTTAAAGCTCTGGAAATCAGAAAGCGATGGTAACTCTGCTACAGTATTGGACTTGTGTAAAATAAAATAATAAAGAGCTCCTCATCTCTTCTTTAGGCTGCATTCACACCTGAGCGTTTTGTCGCCTGAAGCGCGACGCTCAAATACGCTAGAGGGGAAAAAATACATTATTCTCGCCAATACGCCTGACGCTGAACGACTGAAGCTCAAACAAGTTCCAACCCCTTTTTTGTCGCGCGTATCGGGCGGTTTGGTCGTTTTTGAGCGTTTCCATTTCCCATAGAAAGTAATGGAAACGCTCGATTCAAGCGACTAGCGCGACAACAAGCGTTTGCTATCGGCGTTTTGTCGCTTTAATCAATAGAACTTTTCACCCAGGCAGAAGATTAAAAAAATCTACCAACATAGCAACAAGTGATGAAAAGATGATCATTTTTCCTATTGGCTAAAATAAAAAACGTCGAAGTACAAAAAACGTCGGACGACGCTGTATGCAAACGCGCAAATAAGCATGAATATGCGCGACAAAACGCCAGAAAAAAACACCCGAAAAAACGACCGACGCTCAGGTGTGAATGCAGCCTTAGCATCATTTGTTTACATTTGTTTCACAGAAAGAAAAACATAAACAAACAAATAATAATAAAAAAGAAAAATGACAGTACACAAATAATGATCACATAAACAAAAAAAAGGAAAACAAATAAATAAACTTAACTAAAAAAAAAAAAAATATTTTTTTTCTTGCTTTCCAAGCTAATTTTTTCCTTAGCGAACATTGAGAATTTTGGAAATTTTGTTGGGAAATCAATCAGAAATCACTATTCTTTAAAGCCCTGGAAATCATAAAGCGATGGTATCTCTGCTATTGGAATTGCTCTTGTGTAAAATAAAAGAGCATCATTAGTTTACATTTTTTTCACAGAAAGAAAAACATAAACAAAGAAATAAAAATAAAAAAGTAAAATGACAGTACACAAATAATAAACACATGTGTAAAAAAAGAAATAAAAAAGAAATTAAATAAATAAATAAAAAATGTAAACTAATTAAAGACCTTAAAGAAGAAATGAGGAATCTCTTCTTTAGGTCTTCAATTAGTTTACATTTTTTTTTCCACAGAAAGAAAAAAAAAAAAGTAAAATGACAGTACACAAATAATAAACACATGTGTAAAAAAATAAATAAAAAAGAAATTAAATAAATAAATAAAACATGTAAACTAATTGAAGACCTTAAAGAAGAAATGAGGAATCTCTTCTTTAGGTCTTCAATTAGTTTACATTTTTTTTTCCACAGAAAGAAAAAAACAAATAAAAATAAAAAAGTAAAATGACAGTACACAAATAATAAACACATGTGTAAAAAAATAAATAAAAAAGAAATTAAATAAATAAATAAAAAATGTAAACTAATTGAAGACCTTAAAGAAGAAATGAGGAATCTCTTCTTTAGGTCTTCAATTAGTTTACATTTTTTTTTCCACAGAAAGAAAAAAATAAATAAAAATAAGAAAGTAAAATGACAGTACACAAATAATGATCACATACACATAAAAAGGAAAAAACAAAAACATAAACTTAACTAAAAAAAAAATTTTTTTTTTTTAGTTAAGTTTATTTTTATTTTTTTTTGGTTATTTTGGTGCTTTCCAAGCAAATCTTTGCCTAAGCAAACACCTGAGTGAAATTTTGAATTTAGGAAATTTTGTTAGGAAATCAATTTATCAGAAATCACGTCGCAATAAATCAGAAATTGATGGTAACTCCGCAATTTTCCCAAGTATCAGCATCCCCTTTCGTTCATCAGTACTCACCGTGATACTCTTGGGGTCAAAGACAACCTCCTTTGGGGGCTCTGGGGCAGGAGGTGCCGGTGCCGCCTTGGGGGCTTCCTTCTTTGGTTCAGGCTTCTTGGGGGCCATGATGTGTGAGTGAGGACGGCTTGGGGATGAGAAGAGGACAGGAATGACAGAGCCAGGGTGGTCACTCTGCTCCCTCTTATATGCAAGGAGTGGGAGCTGTGTTACTATAAAAGGAAGCCTGACAGAGAGATGCCCTACAGGACACAAGTATTCATTGTTATCAGCCCCTGGCTCCGCTCACGTATTAACACCAGCCCTGCCACACACCCTCAGCATTGCTGGCAGGCTGTCATTCATTCTCCATGCAGTCACAGCTGTGCTTTCTTCAAAGGACTATGTACACTAATAGCGTCAAACGGTATCATTCTCTGATCTGATTGGATGCTATGGATTATTGCACTTTGCATAGTGCAAAAACCCATTGGGCCAGATCCACGTAGGGCGGCGTATTTTTAGGCAGGCGTAGCGTATCGTAGTTAGTAGTTACGCTACGCCGCCGCTACTTTGAGAGGCAAGTGCTGTATTCACAAAGCACTTGCCGCTAAAGTTACGGCGGCGTATCGTAAATCTCCCGGCGTAAGGGCGCAGAATTCAAATGATGAGCAGGGGGGCGTATTTTATGTAAAACAAGCTTGACCCCACGTAAATTATGCTTTTTTCGTACGGCGCATGCGCGCGCATGCTAAGTATCACGTCGGAATTCCAAATTAAATTACGCCCGCTCAATGCCTAGACGACGTGAACGTAATTTACACAAAGCCCTAATCGCGATCGTTTTACGCAAACGACGTACACGATGGAAAATTCTATGCTGGCCCGACGTCCATACTTAACATTGCGTACGCCTCATAGAGCAGGGGTAACGTTATGCCGAAAAAAGCCTTACGTAAACGAGGGAAAAAATAGTGCCGGGCGGACGTACGTTTGTGGATTGGCGTATCTAGCTAATTTGCATACTCAACGCGGAAATCGACGGAAGCGCCACCTAGCGGCCAGCGTAAATATGCACCTAAGATCCGACGGCGTACTAAGACGTACGTCAGTCGGATCTAGCCCCCATTCAGGCGTATCTTGTTTTGTGGATACAAAACAAAGATACGCGGGAGCATCCTAGAAGTTACGCGGCGTATCAATAGATACGCCGACGTAACTTCTTTGAGGATCTGGCCCGAGATCATTGACCAGATTCTCCCGTGTAGTTCTGGGCTGATTCCTCACCATTGTCAGTGGGCAAATGTACAAAATCTGCAAGGGAACAAATACTTTTTTTGTGATTTTTGTGAAATGACTGATTTTTTAAATATTTTTTACTTTTTTTTCTAGTTTTGAATGTAGTAAGGAAGGTTTAGGACCTACGTCTGTTTTGCGAAGAAGATTTTCTTTTCACTCCCTGTCCATGAGACACAGCGAGGGGTAAGAGGAGATCTCACCAAAAGCAAAGGGAAAGATCCCTTCTTGGGTGTCACCAGAACAGGTGTCCCCAGAGAAAGATTCCCCCTCACCTCCTGTTCCCTGTGAGAACTCAAGAATGTTGGATTTTTTCATCACATTCTGTACCACTGACAGATCTATAGAGAGGGACACAGACGGCACTAAAACCCTGACAGGGGTTCTAATCTCTGCAAATCCAAACCTAAAAAAAGGATTTGGCTTTACATACACTTTAAAGCGGGATTCCACCCACGATTTTATTTATTTTTTTAAAGTCAGGAGCTACCAGTGGTGGTTCGTCCATAGAGGGCGCTGGAGTGCCGCCCCCTATGGCTCTCACCGCCACTGGCCCGGATTCAGAGAGCAATTGCACCTGCGTAACCATAGTTACGCAGCGCAATTGCTTACTTGCGCCGGCGTAACGAATGCTCCTGATTCAGGAACCTCGTTACGCCGACTGCAGCCTAAGATATGCGTGGCATAAGACTCTTATGCCCGCATATCTTAGACTGCATTCTTGCGATGGCCGCTAGGTGGCGTTCCCGTTGTGCTCAGCGTATAGTATGCAAATTGCATACTAACGCCGATTCACAACGTTACGCGAGTCCTGCGTACGCAGTTTACAGTTTTCGCGTAAGGCTGCCCCTGCTATTAGCAGGGGCAGCCAATGTTACGTATTCCCGTCGTTCCCGCGTTGCGAAATTTGAACTTTACGTAGTTTGCGTAAGTGATTCGTGAATTTGCGCTGGACGCCATTCACGTTCACTTTGAAGCAAATGACGTCCTTGCGACGTCATTTGCCACAATGCACGTCGGGAAAGTTTCCCGACGGAGCATGCGCTCTACGCTCGGCGCGGGAACACGCCTAATTTAAATGATTCCCGCCCCTTACGGGATCATTTAAATTGCGCGCTTACGCCGGGCAATTTTAAAGAGCGCACACACAATTTACGGAGCTACTGCTCCGTGAATCGCGGGTAGCGCAGTAAATTTGCGGGGGCACAGGGCAAAAACGGTGCCCTGCGCCTACGTAAAAAATGCATAAATGTTACTGAATCTACCCCATAGATTCATGCATTGCACGAATCTATGTTATTATCGCCGCTGCCGCTGTTCTATTCAGATGATCGGCGCTCATGTCCGGCCATCTGAATAACGGCAGCTGGTTGGCTGTACGGAAGTGCCTATCAGAGCCAACGGCTCCCGTACAGCCCTCTGGTCCCGGAAGCTTATACAAGGAACGCACTAGGGATGCGCTCCTTGGATAAGACTGACAGGCGTCTCAGCCAATCAGGTTCACCGGTTCTGGTTACCGGTAACCTGATTGGCTGAAGCGACATCGAGGGCGGGACTAGGGAGAAGACATCGAGGGGGCGTGGAGAGAGGATGGCTGACCTGAGAAAGGTAAGTGCCGGGAGACAGGGGGGGGAAGCAATCTGGCATTTTTTGAGGGGGCACAATGTCATGGCACAGTGGCGACAATGGCATAGCACAGTGGCGACAATTAATGGGCACAGTGGCTGCGTTTGGCATGGCACAGTGGCGACAATTGATGGGCACAGTGGCGACAATGACATGGCACAGTGGCGACAATTGATGGGCACAGTGGCGACAATGGCATGGTACAGTGACTGCGTTTGGCATGGCACAGTGGCGACAATGGCATGGCACAGTGACGACAATGGCATGGCACAGTGGCGACAATAGCATGGCACAGTGGCGACAATGGCATGGCACAGTGGCGACAATGGCATGGCACAGTGGCTGCGTTTGGCATGGCACAGTGGCGACAATTGATGGGCACAGTGGCGACAATGGCATGGCACAGTGGTGACAATTGATGGCACAGTGGCTGCGTTTGGCATGGCACAGTGGCGACAATTGATGGCACAGTGGCTGCGTTTGATGGCATGGCACAGTGGCGACAATTGATGGGCACAGTGGCTGCGTTTGATAGCATGGCACAGTGGCGAAAATTTTATGGCACAGTGGCCACGTTTGATGGGCACAGTGGGGGCAATTGATGGGTACAGTGAGGCTGCAATTGATGTTTTTTTTTTCATTTGTTTGCGCCCCCTCATAAATTTTGAGCACCAGCCGCCACTGCCAGCTACTAACCATCTGTCCGGAAAGGATCGGATAGCGGCAGATGTCAAAAGACATGTCACTGCTAAAATTCACCGCACCATAGGAGGGTCCGATCAGGTCCGCCTGAAAAACTGACAGACAGACCCATATCAAACAGCCCGTGTGAAAGCGGCCTAAGCATTTTAAGCATCTTCAGCAGCTGATTGAATAACTGAATATGCAGCGTCTTTATCTTCTAATCCTTGCCTGGGTTCCAGTTTAAGCTGATGCCTTGATCACAGCCCCAGGTTTCCTGTTTCCTGGCTTTCTCTTTTAAGAATCCTATGGAGACACCCTTACATGCAGGGAATAGAGTTGGGTCTCCCTTACACTGTGAGCATCAATAGAAACACACAGCCCCATAGCCTGGGGTAGCAGTAAGTAATAAAAAGGCAAAAAATATTCATATTAGTACACATTATAATTATTTATTATTATTCCATACTTCCCAACTTTTTGAGATGGGAATGAGGGACGCCTATCAGCAAAAGTATGCAGGCATGGGACACACCCCTTGCCACACCCCCTTTATAGCGGCTTTTGGAATTTAAAAATGCAGCAATTTAGAAATCAGATGAAGGGTTTAGTGCTGGAAAACACTTTTTGATAGAGAAGTAGTGCACTTGTAGAGGAAGAGGGGGGCTACATGTGTGCCAAGTTTGGGGTCCAGGAAACCTACGACCGGCCGGTACCGGGTCCCCAAAGTCCGGGAGATCAGACGCAAAAAGGTGACTCAAGTATAAGCCGAGGGGGGCATTTTCAGCACAAAAAGAATGTGCTGAAAAACTCGGCTTCTACTCGAGTATATACGGTACATAGTTACATAGATAGTCAGGTTGAAAAAAGACACAAGTCCACCTAGTTCAACCATAAAAAATAAATAAAGCTTATAAATAAATAAATAAATAAGTTTATCATCTTAACTGATCTGACTTGTGGCATGCAACTTGTGCTCTGGGATCAAGTGTATGCAATGTTAGCAATGTAAAATCCCCTAAAAAAATGCATGGGGTCCCCCTAAATCCATACCAGGCCCTTTGAGTCTGGTATACATCTTGAGGGGGAACCCCATGCCAAAATGTATAAAAAAAAAAAAATGGAGTGCCCCCCCCCCCCCTTTGGTATGGATTTTGAGAGGAAACCCCAGAAGAAAAAAAAACAAAAACAACGTATTATTATTGTGCAATATTTTTTTATGATTATGATTATTGGTGTTGATTTACTAAATCTGGAGAGCGCAAAATTTGCAGCAGCTCTGCATAGAAACCAATCAGCTTCCAGGTTTTTTGGTCAAAGCTTAAGGCCGGGTTCACACTATTGCGAATTGGATGCGGGATCGCCGATTTTCTGATCATTAGTATAGTGCTTTGGCCAGCCGATTCCGACTTTTCAGACGACAAAACCTGAAGGCCAATGCTATAAAATTTCTGATCGTGTGTACAAGGCTTTAGCTACACACAAAATATAACACAGTAAAAACAACTAGGACATTTTTGCAAAAAAAAAAAAATAATAAAATTACACAATAAAAAAAAAAAAAAAAAACTTTACAAAGCAATATCGGAAGATTTTCTTAAAGGTAAAGTAAAAACGTAAAGATATTTTTTAAGCCAATTTCGCCAAAAGCAAAAAATAAATGAAGGCCAGTTCCGTTATTTTGGCGTAGGCAGGATCACTCATTTTGCGGCAAAGATCAATTTGGACGAACGCACTCTGCCCATCCCTGGTGCCAGGGGAAAAGGGGGTGGCAGCTGTCGGTGGCTATTGTCAGAATCCCAAGGTCATCGCTGAGAACAGCTGCAGCCATTAGCCTGCTTATATAAATATAATATCTGTGCGGTATTAGAGGCTGGCTACCGGCTAGGAGGGGGTTAGCCGTACGAAGGTCTGCTTCTATTATTAGAGGTTTAATGCCAAGCATCATTCCCATTGGTGGCATGTTGAGTCCAGGCACTCAACCCACCCCCCCCCCCCTTAGACTGACCGGTCACTAATTGTAAGGGGGGGCCTACTCCTTGTTAATGCTGTGTGACAATGTGACAACTTAGGTAGCACTTAAGTGACAATCTCTTTCTTGCTTGTCTATTAATAACCAACTACATTGCAACCTGTAGATCATTAGTGAGCGCAATATTTAGCACCCGTGCTCCGGTTGCATGTTGTGTACTTAGTACATCTCTTAAAGGCTTAGGGCCAGATTCACGTAGCCCGGGCGCAGCGTAACGTAACCGATTTAGGTTACACCGCCGCAAATTTTCTGTCTAAGTGCCCGATCCACAAAGCACTTACCTGGAAATTTGCGGCGGTGTATCCTAAATCCGTCCGACGCAAGGCGGGCCAATTCAAATGGGGCGGGTACCATTTAAATTAGGCGCGCTCCCGCGCCGGACATACTGCGCATGCTCCCGACGCAAATTTCCCGACGTGCTTTGCGTGAATTTACGACGTGCCGACGTTTTGTGAATCGCGATGTGAAAAAAAGACTTGCGCCGGGAAAAAAAAATGTAAAAAAAATTCAAAAGCGACGCGGGAAAGACGGGTATACTTTTACATGGTGTAGTAATTTTACACTTTGTAAAAGGTGCCCTATGTTTGCGATGGCAAACTAACACTTGCGGCGACGTAACGATGGGAAAAAGTTTCGTGGATCGCCGTAACTGCTAATTTGCATACCCGACGCAAACTCCCCCCAGCGGCGGCAGCGGTACTGCATCCTAAGATCCGACAGTGTAAAACTATTACACCTGTCGGATCTTAGGCCCCGTTCACACCTAGGCGTATATACGCCTGTAGTGTGAATGCCGCTGCCGCCCCGACACGCCAGAGGGATGCTTTTGCATTGCCCTCTATGGAGATGGTTCACATCTCCACGCCGAACGCCGGACGCCTGCCGCCTGAAAAAAGGTCCCGGACCTTTTTTTCAGGCGTCTTTTGGTGTTCGGCTAGGAGATGTGAACCATCTCCATAGAGGGGGTCACAGGCTGCAGTCACAATCGCGGTACAAAACGCTGCTATTTGCCGCCGCAATTCGCGGGACAAATGCCGCGATTCAGTACGCTATAGTGTGAATGCAGCCTAAGGGATATCTATGCGTAACTGATGACTCTATGAATCAGTCGCATAGATAGAAACAGGGATACGACGGCGTATCAGCAGATACGCCGTCGTATCCCTTTTGTGAATCTGGCCCTTAAAATTTAGTGGCCTCGTTATATGTAAGCCTCCATTTAATGGGCGCTGTTTTTTTGGGGGGTTATGGATGGTTTTGCATGCCTGGGACCCCTGGACCAGTTGCAGATGAGAACACTCTGGTACCTTGAATGCATGGTAAACGCTTGTTTCCTGCACTGCATATGGCTGAATGGGCCTTAACCACTTGCCGCCCGCCAATGACAGATTGACGTCGGCAAAGTGGTTGTATAGGCTTTTTTTAAACTATTACCTACAGGTAAGCCTATAATAAGGCTCACCTGTAGGTATAAAGAATATCTCCTAAACCTGTACGGTTTAGGAGATATTCCGCTCGCAATGTGCTGCTGATTGCAGCGGCGCATGCGCAGCGGGGATCCTCGGCTAAAGGGCCGGCAGCCTCGTATGCGCGGGAGTGACGACATCGCTGCTCCAGCCAATCACAGCGCTAGAGCGGCGATACCCGGAAGACACGCCAACTCAAGATGACATCTCGCTCGGCGTGGACCATGTAAGTTCTCTTCAACTCGTTCCGAGGTAAGTATTTCATAAAGAGCTAGTATGCGGTGCATACTAGCTCATTACGGCTTTTGCCTTTCAGATGGAAAAAATAAATAAAAACATCATCGCGGGTATACAACCGCTTTAAAGGTACTCAGCTAACCAGGGGTCTCAAACTGGCGGCCCTCCAGTTGTTGTGAAACTACAAGCCCCATGAGGCATTGCAAGGCTGACAGTTACAAGCACAACTCGCACAGCAGTGTTGCCAACCTACCAGATTGAAATTTACTGGCACGACACCTGAAATTTACTGTCGCAGCCACTTTTTTACTGGCATTTCACAAAAGTTACTAAATTTAATTTTTAGGTGCAAATTTCAGTATTTAGCCTACAAACATGTACACTAGGCAAATAGCAATGTGATTTAAGGTAGCTATTACGGTAAAAAAACATATTTTTGTTATTTTCGATATAATAAGGGCAAATTATTTAGTCACATCACCCCCTGCCTCCATCCCCCCTCTGCCACCAACACCCCCTGCCTTCACCCCCCTCTGTGGTGCCACAATCTCCCTCTGCCTCCAATCACCCCCAGGCCCCCTGCCTCCAATCACCCCCTGCCTCGATCGTCCCGTGCCTCCACCCCCTTCTGCGGTGCCACCAACAACCCCTGTCTCCATCCCCCACCCTCTGCGGTGCCACCAACACCCCCTGCCTCCAATCTCCATGCGCACCTCCAAGCCAAATCGATCTCGGCTATTTTTACTGGCACATTCCCGCAACCACTGACATTTGCGAACGGGGGAAAAAAGTGCCCTTTTTTTACAAACTGTCTGTTTGTCAGACGATTGGCAACACTGTCCCACAGGCAGAGGCATGATGGGACTTGTAGTTTTGCAACAGCTGGAGGGCCGCCAGTTTGAAACCCCTGCACACGCTATGGTATACCCTTTTACACTTCTGGCAAACCTTTACATTAAAACACGGATTCTTGGTTTGCAGATATTACAGAAAATGTTTAGGCTGGCCAACAAGCAGGGTTCTGAATGAAGGAGAAGTATGACCGTCCTGCTGTCTGGACTGAAGTCTGACTGCAAGTTGTGGTCATTTGCCCTTCAACGAGTACACCCCAAAATCTAATATTTTATTACAGGGCCCCACTTTCACCACATTCCTTATTAATCTGGGACTTGCACCCTGGCCCCTGAGCGTACGGGCATCTAATCCTTTCAGGGAACTATTTCTCGGTTAGTTTGACCTCTGTCTGGAGGACATAGTTGGGAATGACAAGTGTCGTCTGCCCCCAGCAGTTACAGATCTCCCCCCCTTGTCTCCACACACTCTCTCCCCTGTCTGGAGATAACTCACTCCTAATCACCCCGTCAATACACACTCATCAATCACGCCTTATGCAATTTTCCATGGTGGAAAGAGAGAAAATTTCTTGATTCAACCAACACAGTTAAGCTGGATACACACTATACAACTTTTGTTGTTCGATTTCCTTTAGATTTAAAGGGACACTAAAGGTTCCCGTTTAAAAAAAAAATAACATGTTATACTTACCTCCACTGTGCAGCTTGTTTTGCACAGAGTGGCCCCGATCCACATCTTCTGGGGTGTCTCGGCTCCTCCCATCAATAACTAACCCCCTTCATGGGAGCTCCCTCCTATGGGGGTAAGTTCTTGCGGGCGCGCTCCCGTGATATAGCCGTAGACTGTATCACTCAGCGCCGCCTCCCCACGCGCCGCATCATTGGATGTGATTGACAGCAGTGCAAGCCAATGGCTGCACTGCTATCAACGGGGGAAAAAAGTGCCCTTTTTTTACAAAGAATATTCCCGGAGAGAAACAAATATTCCCGGCAACATGAAGGTTTGGTCCGCCTAATTTCGAAAATCAATGGTGGCATTATCGGATCACAAAAAAAAAGAAATTTCTGATTTTGAAAAGAAAATTTGTTCGAAATTCGACTGTGTATGGCCTGCTTTAGGGATCCTTTAACCACTTTACAACTGCCCTATAGCAAAAGTACGTCTACAGGGCGGTTTCTTAACTCAGGGAGGCCGTTAATTAACGTCCTCCCAGAGAATTGTTCCCGCGCGCGCCCTGGCGCGCGCACACGGGAACATCCGTGCACGCCGGGTCCACGGGACCCGTAGCAACACGGATCTCAGTAAACGGCCAATGACAGCGGCCGTTTACCACGTGATCGCTCCGTCTAATGACGGAGCGATTGCAAATGTAAACAAACAGACAGCAGGGTCATTGCAAGTTCATCACTCTCCTCTAAGGATGAGCTCTGGCGTGTTCGCATAGAACATGTGCAGAGCCCGCCAGGAATTGAGCACGACGCTGTGCTAATCACAGCCAGGGAGACATTGTCCCAATGCTCGGCTGCAGGGATCGTGATATGTCTCCCTGGCTGTTATTAGCGCAGCGCCGTGCTCACTTTCTGGCGGGGTCTGCACGTGTTCTATGCGAGCACGCCGGAGCTCATCCTTACTCTCCTCTCCTCACACAGATCCAGCGTGAGAGGAGAGGAGAGTGATTTGTGACCCAAACAGTGAGTTTTTTTCTATTGAGCAGTGCCACATCTGTGCCCCAAAGTGCCACATCTGTTCCACACCAGTGCCCATCAGTGCCACACCTGTGCCCATCAGTGCCACACCTGTGCCCATCAGTGCCATCTGCGCCCACCAGTGCTTATCTGCGCAACATCAGTGCCCACGAGTGCCGCCTGTGCCCACCGGTGCCGCCTGTGCCCACCAGTGCCCCCTGTGCGCTAATCAGTGCTACCAGAGCCACACCAGTGCCACTACAGCCTGTGCACACTAGTGCCACCTGTGCCTATCAGTGCCACGTCAATTTATGAAGAAAAATTTCTTTTTCGCAAAATGTTATAATACAAATTAAGAAAAATTCATTTTTTTACAAAATTTACGTTCTTCTTTCATTTATAGCGAAAAAAATTAAAACCGCAGAGGTGATTAAATACCACCAAAAGAAAGCCGAAAAAAAGGGATGACAATTTCATATGGATACAATGTTGTATGACTGAGTAATTGTCATTCAAAATGTGAGAGCACCGAAAGCTGAAAATCGGTCTGGTTATTAAGGGTGTTTAAGTGCCCAGTGGTCAAGTGGTTAAATGAAATAAAAACTGTAGGGGTTCCTTTTTTTTTAATTTCCATTAAAGAAATGATGATGGGTGACAGGTCACGATAGGAAATGTCTCCACTATGTGATTGGCAGATTAGAAAGTTCTGGCCACGCTGGGTCAGAGAATATTCCGCAGTAGTTACGGTTGGTGGCCTCTCACTGATTCGTCGCTCTGATCTATAAACATACTGTACCTCCATTCATTGTGTCAGATGATCTGCGGAGGACAGAATCCTTTCCCCTTCGTTCGACCTCCCTGGAATTCACACCCGCCATGTCAGGAGGCTCTAGAGAATGTCTTGCCGCCCTCCCTATGCCAGCCCAAGCTACCTTCACACACGGTCACGAGAGACAGAAGAAACCAGATCCCTGGTGGGGGGTGTAATGTGCCCCCTTCACACAGCATGAAGGACACAAGGACACTCATCTGTATCAGTATATATACTGTATACACTTAGCTGGGACCACTTTATTTACCCACCTCAATACCGGGCTTTAAAACCCACCTCCATACCAGGCCTATTCTGACACTTCTCTCCTACATGTACAAATCATCATTCTTTTGCTAGAAAATTACTCAGAACCCCCAAACGTTATATACGTTTTTTTTAGCAGACACCCTAGGAAATAAAATGGAGGTCATTGCACGGTATTTGCGCAATAATTTTTCAAACGCCTTTTTTTTGTAAAAAAAAATGGTTTCATGAATTTAAAAAAAATTAGCCCAATTTGTTGGTAAAATATGAAAGACGATATTACGCCGAGTAAATAGATACCTAACATGTCACGCTTTAAAATTGCGCACAGTCATGGAATGGCGCCAAACTTCATTACTTAAAAATCTCCATAGGCGACACTTTAAATTTTTTACAGGTTATCAGTTTAGAGTTGAAGAGTAGGTCTAATGCTAGAATTGTTGCACACGCTCTAAAGCACGCGGCGACACCTCTTGTGTGGTTTGAACGACGTTTACATACGTGGGCGGGACTTACGTGTGCGTTCGCTTCTGAGCACGAGCTACCGGGGACAGGGGCGTTTTTATTTTTTTACATTTTTTATTTTACTTATTTATTTATTTTTTACACTTTTTTTTTTCGATCGCTTTTATTCCTATTACAAGGAATGTAAATATCCCTTGTAATAGGAATGTGTGTGACAGGTCCTCTTTAAGGAGAAATTCGGGGTCAATAAGATCCCACATCTCTCCTCCAGGCTGGAGAGAATGAGATCGTGAAAAAAAAAATCACAGATCTCATTCTTACTAGATGCAATTGCGGTTTGTTTATAACCGGTACCCGGGCGTGAAGTCATCACATCGCGCCTGGGCCTCCGACAGTCATAGAGATGACTGGTGACCATCCGATCCATGTCTTCTGTAGTCCCTCGGCGGCTGTCTCGGCTCCTCCCCGCAACAACTCCACACAGATATGCGAGCGAGCTTGCATAGTGTGGAGCTGTTGCGGGCGCGCTCCTGTGATACAGCGGCAGCCATAGCCTCCGCTGTATCACTCGGTTCCGCCCCCTGGCGTGCCGCGTGATTGACAGAGGCGCCAGCCAATGGCAATGCCAGTGTGAGCTAAGCCTTACTGCATTAGGGCTAGTTTTCACTTGATTCAAAACAAGGCTTCGGACAGGCTTTGTTAAAGCTCTCTGAACGCTGTCGAAGCTCCGGTCACTAAATAAAATGGTTAGCTTACAGTCCTGTTTACACCTTGCTTTTGCTTGGTGCTTTGGTGGGGGCTTCCATGAGGCTTTGGTGGGGCTTCCATGAGGCTTTGGTGGGGCTTCTATGAGGCTTTGGTGGGGCTTCTATGAGGCTTTGGTGAGGCTTCCATGAGGCTTTGGTGGGGCTTCCATGAGGCTTTGGTGGGGCTTCCATGAGGCTTTGGTGGGGCTTCCATGAGGCTTTGGTGGGGCTTCCATGAGGCTTTGGTGGGGCTTCCATGAGGCTTTGGTGGGGCTTCCTTGAGGCTTTGGTGGGGCTTCCATGAGGCTTTGGTGGGGCTTCCTTGAGGCTTTGGTGGGGCTTCCATGAGGCTTCGATGAGGCTTTGGTGGGGCTTTTAGTGGGCCTTCAAGCAAGCTTTGCCATAGATTTCTATGGAGGCTTTGAAGACGCTATGAAGCACCACTAAAGCTACTTTTTGAAGCGAAGCCAAAGCAAGGTGTAAACAGGACTGTGAGCTAACAATTTTATTTAGTGACAGGGGCCCAGATTCTTGTACACTGGACGTATCTCTGCGGCGGCGTAACGTATCCGATTTACGTTACGCCGCCGCAAGTTTTTCAGGCAAGTGCTTTATTCACAAAGCACTTGCCTGTAAAGTTGCGGCGGCGTAGCGTAAATCACCCGGCGGAATTCAAATTTGTCGGGTAGGGGGCGTGTATCATTTAAATGAAGCGCGTCCCCGCGCCGAACAAACTGCGCATGCGCCGTCCGTCAAATATCCCAGTGTGCATTGCTCCAAATGACGTCGCAAGGACGTCATTGGTTTCGACGTGAAACGACGTCCAGCCCCATTCACGGACGACTTACGCAAACGACGTAACTTTTTAAAATTTTGACGCGGGAACGACGGCCATACTTAACATTGGCTGCGCCTCATATAGCAGGGGCAACTTTACGCCGGGAAAAGCCTAACGTAAACGTTGTAACTTTACTGCGTCGGTCGCGCGTACGTTCGGGAATTCGCGTATCTAGCTAATTTGCATACTCGACGCGGAATTCGACGGAAGCGCCACCTAGCGGGCAAAAAAAAATTGCAGTTTAGATCCGACGGCGTAAGAGACTTACGCCTGTCAGATCTAATGGATATCTATGCGTAACTGATTCTAAGAATCAGTCGCATAGATACGACGGCTCAGATTAGGACTTACGACGGCGTACATGGCGCTGCACCGTCTGATAGGGGAGGTTATAATCCATCTCCACTCCATCCAAAGCCAAAAAGTTTTGCCTTTAGTTATATTTTATTTCTATTCCTATAACTGGAGGGGGTGTCCTTTGTGATAACAGGTGCCCCTCTTTCCCATCTCAGGAAGTATGGCTCTGCTTAGGACACCCCTCCTCCCACCAAGCATGTAGCCAGTGAATATGATGCTTATGGTAATTCCAGGTGTGCAAGCAGCAAAGCTAGGATAAAGATGACAGTCCTGCAGTCTGCACCTTCACATACAGCCTAGCCATGTCCTCCCCTGTATGTGTCTAATGACAGGTTCCCTTTACCTTCATTCTCTGCTCATCCATAGAGCACCATGACCTGCAGTACTCCATCATCAACACCGTGCAATATCCCCGGCGCCCAGCAGGTGTCGCCCTGCCTCGCTCAGCTCTCATTATGGCCTCTCTATCCCGGCTTCCGCCTTTTCTATCGCACTGCTCAGGGAAAGATGGCGGAGCCAGAGGAGAAGAAGTCGGTGTGCAGTTTTATGTTTAAGAAGACCAACCGGAAATTCGCCGGGCGCAAACGGAGAGAGGAGGACCGGGGTGAGCGGGGGCTGCCGGCCCGTGCGAAGCATTGTGGGAACTTAAAGGGGAGCTCCTTTTAAAGGGATATGATGAACTGAGGATGGTGTAACGCTGTGTGTTAAAGTGGAGGTTCACCCTAAAAGTACAACAGTTAGGACATTTCATTTTGGCATTTTTTTTTTGTTGCTCCGTACTTACCTTTATATCCGGATTTTGTCCAGGGCTTCCGCGTTCTGACGACTCCGGGACTTGGCGTTCTTATCCTTCCGTTCGATGATTGACGGCTTGTGAAACAGGTGACCTGTCGCACAATGCGCGTCACCAGATTTCCGATAATACCCAAGCTAAGAGTCGGCACTATACGGCGCCTGCGCCCGCCGTGTAGAGCTGACTGCGCAGACTCGCAGCTCGGCTCTTTCCCGACGTCTGGTGATGCGCGTTATGCGACAGGTCACCTGTTTCACAAGACGTCAATCATCGAACGGAAGGATAGGAACCCGGAAGCCCTGGACAACATCAGGATATAAAGGTATGTACCGAAAAAAAAAAAAAAATGCTGAAATGTATTGTCCTCAATATGCTGGATCTGCTAGATGCAATTTAAAAAAATGTTTTTTTTTGGGTGAACCCCCGCTTTAAGTAAATGCATCCTTTGTCCACAGGTGTAAGGCTAATGATATATGTGTGGCTTCACCTGGAGAGTATGGATTTTAGTGGCTCTGGGGCCAGTTAGGGGAGGGTAGGAGACAGGGTGGATATGGTCGCCCGCAGCCGACTCCTGTAACTGCGCCCGCAGCGGGGTCCTGTGACTGCCCCCCGGGGTCGACCGCAGCCGGGTCCTGTGACTTTCCTGGGGTCATCGGCTCCTGTGACTTCGCTGGGGTTGCCCCGCGGCCGACTCCTGTGACTGCGCCTGGAGCTGGCTCCGGTGACTGCCCCGGGGTCGCCCGTAGTGGGTTCCTGTGATTGTCCCCGGGGTCCTGTGATAGCCCCGGGGTCGCCCGCAGCCGGGTCCTGTGATAGCCCCGGGGTCGCCCGCAGCCGGGTCCTGTGATAGCCCCGGGGTCGCCCGCAGCCGGGTCCTGTGATAGCCCCGGGGTCGCCCGCAGCCGGGTCCTGTGATAGCCCCGGGGTCGCCCGCAGCCGGGTCCTGTGATAGCCCCGGGGTCGCCCGCAGCCGGGTCCTGTGACTGCCATGCTCAGCCCATCTTGATTTTATACCAAGAATATAACAGGAAGTCCCCATCCTGCCGCAAAACACGCCACATTTGTGATTGAAAGAAGACAAGAGAAGGGAGGGGTGGTGGAGCTCCTTTCCATTCCAAGCTATGGGGCTGTGTGTTTCTATTGATACAGTGTGGGGAGACACAACTCTAGTCCCTGCATACAAGAGGTAGAGCTGCACGATTTAATCGCGGAGAGAATCGCGATTTCGATTCTCCCGGCGGGATGACCCACGATTCTTCTGTTTTCACCGCTGGTTCCACGTAACCAGCGTGGAACGCAAATGGCGCCGATATCAAAACCGACGTCAGCAGCCTGCGCCGCTGGATATATGCCTGAGCTTCAAGTCTCACAGTTCTGTACAACAGTAGTTTGTATCCATGCGCCACCCAGTGGTTGCCGGCGGTACTGCTTCTGATGTATTAAAGGGTCACTAAAGGAAAAACTTTTTTTAGCTGAAATGACTGTTTACAGGGCATAGAGACATAATAGTTAACTGATTCCTTTTAAAAATGATTAAAAATTGATAAAAAAACAATCATATCATGTGCCTGCAGTGTAGTTTCGTTTTTGCATGTTGTTTTCTGGTTCTCTGATGTACAGAGAGCCACTAGAGGGCAGTCAGCCAATAGAGAGCAGTGATACTTTGTCTAAAACTCCTCAGCACCAATCCAGTTTCGTTTTACACACAATAATCACATTAGTGACCACCGTGAGAAATCTCCCAGCACTGTGGTTATCAGGAAACAGGCAACCAGCAAGTGTCCAGAACAGAGAGGATTTACAGCAACATGAAAGCAAAAACGAACAATGAGGACATGAAACCAGGACTGCAGTAAGGTAAAGGAAGCTATTTAGCTAAAAAAAAAAATTCCTTTAGTGACTCTTTAAACCTTCTCACAGTTCTGTACAACTGTGTGTATCCATGCGCCACCCAATGGTTGCTGGTAGTACTGCTTCTGATGTATAAAAAAAAATAAAAAAAGAGACCAGTGATATGTGTCTAATGTTAAAGATCATATAACTCCTATGAAAAAAGCAGAATCAAAGCTTGATTCTGCTTTTTTCATAGGAGTTATATGGTCTTTAACATTATAGACATATCACTGGTCTCTTTTTTTATATATTCATATTTTTCAGATAAATCACAGGTTTATTTTTTTTTTTTTTTGGGGGGGGGGGGTTCTGGCATACATTTTTTGAGAATCGTGATCTTTAGTCTAAGCAAAAGAATCGTGATTCTCATTTTGACCAGAATCGTGCAGCTCTAACAAGAGGACTCCATGGGATGCTGCAAGAGAAATGAGCCACCCTGAAAGCCCAGGGCAGTCCTGGTAGCTCACTGGAACATGGGCAAGGATTGAAACATAAAGAAGCCGTATTCTCAGTGATTGAGGAAGAAGACATTTTTAATAAAGGACTTGTCGAAAGCTGTCTCTTGTTTTTTTTTTTGGGTGAATGGGTAAGGGTACAATGTACTCCATACTCATTCACATGGGGGGGGGGGGGCTTCCAGATTTTGATAAGCCCCCATGTTGAGGGCATGTGGCCCGGTGTGCACTTACCCCTCCCCCTTCCTGGGCTGCATGGTCATATAAGGATCTGGTATGGATTTTGGTCTGGGGGTTCCCCTCAAAATCCTTTGGTTTGGTGCGCTCTTTTTTTTTTTTTTTTATTATTCTTAAGCCGGCGACCTTCTCTCCTCCATTAAATTTTTATACATTTTTTTTAACATTCAGCTGTCAGTGGGGAACCTCACTGACAGCTAAAGACTGATCGGTTGCTAAGGACATGGCGGCCGGTTTCCAGGCCTGCTCCTTAGCAACCAGCTTTATTAATAAATGTATTGCACAAAAAAAAAGGATCAAGGAAAAATCAGTTATTAAAACACAAAAAGCACTGCAGAAATGCTCAAAAGCAACATGCATAGATATAAATGGAGCCTAAATCAGCTTCTGACATTACAAACTGAACTGAGGGTTTAATATGACTTCCTTTCCATGGAGGAATCCAGAGGCCTCCATTACTGATCTGTGGAAATGCTCTTGGCTGACCCTCTGCCTTCCATCCCTCCACACTCCCTGATCTGGAAGAAGTACAGAGATCTGGGGAAGCTGAAGTAATGTCTGAGGTCCTCGTCTGCATAGTTGTTCTTGGTTAGGGAGCATGGCGGCCGCCGGCCAGGCAGATAGCATTTTCAGAATGAGTTGGCAGGAAATGTTTCTCAGCTCCTATATGTGATGAAGTGTTGGAGGATCAGTGTGTGCCGGGCTGGGGTCACTCCCTGATAAGTCATGTTGTTGTCTCCGCAGAGAGCAGTGAAGATGACGAGGGCGCTTCTGTGGTCAGGAGGAAGAAGAGAGAGATTCTCAACCCCATGGTGCAGAGGGTAAGTTTTCAGAGGTTGGTCACATGACTGATACATGAGAGCTGGTCTTAAGACGGCACCTGAGTAGCTCCTCCCACTTCTTACAGGAAACGCTGCTACATTCATCTTTAACCACTTAAGCCCCGGACCTTTAGGCAGCTAAAGGACCCGGCCAGTTTTTGCGATTCGGCACTGCGTCGCTTTAACTGACAATTGCGCGGTCTTTGTGATGTGGCTCCCAAACAAAATTGGCGTCCTTTTTTTCCCACAAATGGAGCTTTCTTTTGGTGGTATTTAATCACCTCTGCGGTTTTTATTTTTAAATAGAGCGACAATTTTGAAAAAAATTCAATATTTTTTACTTTTTTTCTATAATAAATATCCCCAAAAATATATAAAACATTATTATTTTTTTTCCTCAGTTTAGGCCGATACGTATTCTTCTACCTCTTTTTGGTAAAAAAAAATCGCAATAAGCGTTTATCAATTGGTTTGCGCAAAATTTATAGCGTTTACAAAAAAGGGGATAGTTTTATTGCATTTTTATTAATGATTTTAATTTTTTGGACTACTAATGGCGACCGGCGATTTTTTTTTCGTGACTGCGACATTATGGCGGACAATTTTGACAAATTTTTGGGACCATTTAAAATGCATTGTTTACTGTGAAAATGACAGTTGCAGTTTGGGAGTTAACCACAAGGGGGCACTGATGGGGTTATGTATGACCTCATATGTGTTTCTAACTGTAGGGGGGTGTGGCTGTAGGTGTGACGTCATCGATTGTGGTTCATTATATTTACACACAGCTCTCCCCGTTCTTCAGCTCCGGGGACCGATCGCGGGACTCCAGCGGAGATCGGGTCCGCGAGTCCCGCGGCCACGGAGCTTCGAACCGGGTCGCGTGCACGCGCCCGTGGCCCCACGGCTGGGCTTAAAGAGCCACGTACGTGGATGTGCCATTCTGCCGATGTATATCAGCGTGAAGGGGTCCTTAAGTGGTTAAATGCAGTCTCCTCCCCACAGATCCTCAGATTTTAGTGTTTCTTGTGACATGAAAGGAACTGGAGGGAGGCTATGCTCTTATCTGGCCTTATCTGAGAAAGTGGCCCCTTATATGGCTTTGGTAGTACTGGCTCCGCTTTGTTCATGACTGTTTGGGTGCACATGGGACCCCTAAGCATCCCCTCTTTATGGGCAGGGGTGACTCCACAGATTTTCTTCCCCTATTCTCGGGGAGAGTCACGGCGGCGTGTTTTTTTTTTTTTTTGTTTGTTTTTTGCGGTGGCACTCGCCACCCCTCCTCTGTTTGCTATACTTGGGAGGGGAGGCAGTGCCATTGCATGCTGCAGAAGGGCATGCCTGTATAACGTGTCGGCACAGGGGCTTGTAGTAATCGGGATGGGATAGTGTGTGAAAGGGGGACAAGGCTGGAAGACATTTTAGAGATGGGGGACAAAGCTTTGTCTTAACAGAAGGAGCCTAAACAAGGACCTTCATGGCAGGGTCAGCAGGTATTCAGTGAATAATTCCGCAGATTTTGAAACCTTGAAAATTACTTTGTGAATTACACCTATTTGTCAGAGTTTTGTGGTTGGGTTTCCATCTAATATTAGACCAGTTTGCATTTTCCAAAGGAGATGAAGGTAGCAAAGAGGCGCGTTCCTTATAGGAACCTATGAGATACTTAGCTTGGGAATAGTAGATGGTTTTGCTTGCTTTGGGCAACAAAACAGAAAATTGTATCAAATACTTACCATCATTTTACGTTTTCCTGGTGCCAATCCATGACGGCATACATGTGTTGTTATGCTGCCATGTTGGCACCAGGAAAACAGAAATTTGGATCAAATTCTTACTGTAATTTTTCCTTTCCTGGTGCCAATGGCGGCATACGTGGTGTTATGCTGCCATGTTGGCACCAGGAAAACCAAGAATTATATCAAATACTTACTGTCATTTTCCTGGTGCCAATCTATGGCAGCACATGTGGCAGTATGCTGCCATGTTGGGACAAGGAAAACTGAAAATTGTATCAAATACTTACCATCATTTTATGTTTTCCTGGTGCCAATCCATGATGGCATACATGTGTTGGTATGCTGCCATGTTGGCACCAGGAAAACAGAAATTTGGATCAAATTCTTACCGTAATTTTTCCTTTCCTGGTGGCATACGTGGTATTATGCTGCCATGTTGGCACCAGGAAAACAGAAATTTGGATCAAATTCTTACCGTAATTTTTCCTTTCCTGGTGCCAATGGCAGCATACGTGGTATTATGCTGCCATGTTGGCACCAGGAAAACCGAGAATTATATCAAATACTTACTGTCATTTTCCTGGTGCCAATCTATGGCAGCACATGTGGCAGTATGCTGCCATGTTAGGGACAAGGAAAACTGAAAATTGTATCGAATGTGAATAATTTTTCTACTACTACATGTATGTTGCCATGTCGGTGCCAGGAAATAGTGTTTTTCCTAAAAGATTCCCCATAATGGTAATATAAGGGACAAGTGTCAGGACTGTGTCTATGTGACGCTTTATTATTTTCTGAAACTTGTGTGATCTTTCAGACAAAGCAAAGCACCAAGGAGGAAGCTGACCACAAAGCGAGCAGCAGTGAGGAGGAAGAGAAGGTCAACACCAAGTCCATAACCGTGTCCTATAAATCTACAAGATCAGCGGTGAGTCTCTTGTCACTTTGATATCCTCACCCCACTTTATATCAAGTACATGTGCTGTGGTAATATATACTCTGTCTGAAAGTAATTCTTGGTGTTACATATTTTCATTGTTCTGCTTTTTTATGCCAGTGTTTAATTTCCCAGGGGGGGGTTCCCTATGGTTCTATTCCTTCTGTAGTTGGAGAGTTGGGGCTTATGAAAGAATTCATAATTGATATTATTTACCTAGCTACAGGTCTGTGATCTGACACACCTGTAAGGCTGGCCATAGACGGTTCCAATCTCAGTCAATTCAGCAGGAACCGGCCCGAGATTTGAACTATATATGGGAAGACTGTATTACCAAGTTAAACGATTGATCAGCTTGGGTACAACCAGCCTGCCGGATTTCACATGCAGTTATCGCTAGCGGCTGGTATAATTACTGTCTTCCAGCCGGGACGCTTCCCCCGCCAGGAGAATACAATGGCTTGGCGGCAGGAATTCACATGTCAACACTGACTGTGATTGCAGGAAAGAAATTTGCTCAGTGAATTGGTTTAAAGTGGTTCTAAAGACTTTTTTCTTTATTCTAATCCATTCTATGCGTTAAGATTAAAAACCTTCAGTGTGCAGCAGCCCCCCTAATACTTGAGCCCCCATCTTGATCCATGAGGAGAGAGAGGGGGTGGGGTGGGGCTGAGCCATGGCTCTGTGTCTGAATGGACACACAGAGCAGCGGATTGGCTTGGGTGCCCTCAGAGCATGTTGCTTGCTGTGGGGGCACTCGGCAAGAGGGAGGGGCCAGGAACGCTGACGAGGGACCCAAGAAGAGAAAAAAAACACTGCACGGAGCAGGTAAGAGCCGGTTCACACAGGGGTCACCTGGGATCCGACTTGAAGTTGCCCCAGGTCGTGTGGTTGAGAAAATTAATGGAAGTGAATGGAGCCGTCTCAATACACACTACTGAAGTCGCTCTGACTTCAGAAAAGGTTCCTGTACTACTTCAATCCGACTTCTAGGCAACTTGTACCCATTGATTTCAATGGAAGTTACCTCAGAAGTCTGATCACTGTCTTAACTGAAGCAACTTTCCAGGAAGATGACATACATTTCTCAGGCAAACCCCTCCCTCCCACAGAGCTGATTGTTTGATTGGCCACTGGAAAGCCTCCTGTCCTGGAGGCCACTTGAAGTTGCCTTGTACTGACCTGGAGGCGACTTGACGTTGCCTTGTACGTTGCCTTGTACGTTGCCTGATGATTCGTACTCAAGTCGTGTCCAAGTTGCCTCCCAAAGTCGTGCTGGAAGTCGTGTTGCCCCTGTGTGAACCGGCTCTTAGTATTAAAATGTTTGTTATTTTTAAAGAAAAAGAAAAAAACAAGACTTTAATATCACTTTAAGGCTCATTACAATCTGACTGTACAATCGTCCTTCAACTAAAACCATGTAGTATGAGGACCTACATAGACTATCCAATCCATTTATATCTATTTTGATGGATCTAAAGGAGTTTGTACAATCTGATTGCAATGTGTGTGGAGAGCTTAATAATTTAGTGGAACATGATTTTTTTACGACTTAAGAACCTATAATTTTAATGGGAGCGAGATTAATGAGGTTTTTGAGGCTGTTTATAAGGATAAAAAATAGTCGCTAGTTTAAAAAACATTATTTCTCTTGCTATTCACCAATTTAAAAACACATACTTGGTTTCATGATTTGTGTTGGAAAACATGACATGGTCGAACTCTTCTGTGACATGCAGGGGGTCTAATATGTGTGATGTTTATTGCTTTCTCAGAAACCTGTAGGGCCTGATGATATGGGGGCCACAGCCACATACGAGCTGGATACAGAGAAGGAAAAAGATGCCCAGGCAATATTTGAGAGGAGCCAGAAAGTACAAGAGGTGAGAGAGAATGTTTCAGAATGATTTTGATATCTAGTTTCTTAGAGCTGCACGATTCTGAATAAAATGGCAATCGCGATCTTTTTAGGACATCAAACAAGATGAACAATAAAATAAGACATAATACACTTTGCTTCAATCAAATTTAATGAAAAATAATGTAATGTGTAAAGAAGAAAAAAAATACTATTAAAGCGGAGGTTCACCGTAAATTATATATTTTTTTTAAAAGCCAGCAGCTAAAAATACTGCAGCTGCTGACTTTTAAAAAATGGACACTTACCTGTCCAGGTCGCGCCCGACGTTGGCAGCCGAAGCCGAGCTACCGCTCAGCTCTCGGCTTCCCCCGCCACCATCCTCGTGAGGGAATCGGGAAGTGAAGCGCTGCGGCTTCACTACCCGGTTCCCTACTGCGCATGCTCGAGTCACGCTGCGCCATCCTCATTGGTTCCATTTGTTTCCCAGAACACGAACACTGGTGATGCGAAGGGGTGGGGAGTCTATACCCAGAAGTGGTGCAAATACCTGTTTTATACAGGTATCTGCACCCCCCCCCCCCCCCGAAAGGTGCCAAATGTGACATTGGAGGGGGGGGGGGGGTTCCGAAAAGCGGAGGTTCACTTTTGGGTGAACCTCCGCTTTAAGTAATATTGGGGTCTTTTTTATAGTACTCACCGATACCAATTACCTATACCTACTGCAACTTTTTTGTTTATACTTCAGCTGTCCGCAATGGTACAAAGCAATGAAAAGTTATTTTACAAATTTAAATGCATTTCTTATTTGCTTTTGCCTTTTTTTTTCAATAGGAAACGTGTAAAAATATTAACCACTTCCAGACCTGCACACGACGATGTACGTCCTCTTTTTAAAGATGGATATCTCGGTAACGGCAGCAGCTGCTGCCTCCCGCCGCTCTCCCGCGCCCTCTGCCGCTTACCGGAGCCGTCGGTAGTGGCGGAGGAGATCGGGTGCGTTCGGCTGCTGACTGGGGACGAGACTGAAGGAAACATCTCCTTCGCCCGTCCCCATAGCTCTGCTGGGCGGAAGTGACGTCAAAACGTCAGTCCCGCCCAGCCTCTTAAAGAAACATTTTTTTTTTTTTTTTTTTCTTGCATTTTAGTCTAATTATGAGATCTGAGGTCTTTTTGACCCCAGATCTCATATTTAAGAGGACCTGCCACGCCTTTTTCTATTACAAGGGATGTTTACATTCCTTATAATAGGAATAAAAGTGATCAAATTATTTTTTTTTCAGTGTAAAAAGTAATAAAATAAATCAAAATAAATAAGAAAACAAAAAAAAAATTTTTTTAAAGCGCCCCGTCCCGACGAGCTCGCGCGCAGAAGCGAACGCATACGTGAGTAGCGCCCGCATATGAAAACGGTGTTCAAATCACACAAGTGAGGTATCGCCGCGATCGTTAGAGCAATAATTCTAGCCCTAGAGCTACTCTGTAGCTCAAAAAATGCAACCTATAGAATTTTTTAAACGTCGCCTATCGAGATTTTTAAGGGTAAAAGTTTGACGCCATGCCACGAGCGGGCGCAATTTTTAAGCGTGACATGTTGGGTATCATTTTACTCGGCGTAACATTATCTTTCACAATATATAAAAAATTGGGCCAAATTTATTGCTGTCTTATTTTTTAATTCAAAAAAGGGAATTTTTTCCCAAAAAAATGCACTTGTAAGACCGCTGCGCAAATACGGTGTGACAAAAAGTATTGCAATGACCACCATTTTATTCTCTAGGGTGTTAGAAAAAAAAATATATAATGTTTGGGGGTTTTAAGTAATTTTCTAGCAAAAAAAAATGTTTTAGCCTAGGTTCACACTGCTGCGAATTCAAAATCGCGGTAAAATGCGTGATTTTACCGCGATTTCGCGGCTGCGATTTTGCCGCGATTTCGGCCGCAATTTAATGTAAATCGCGGCCCAAATCGCAAAAAGTAGTACAGGAACTACTTTTTGAAATCGCAGATGCGGCGTCGCACTGATTAGGACAGTGCCATTGCCGACAATTGCCTGCGATTTGACATGTCAAATCGCATCTCAAATCGTTCCAAAACGTACCCAGTGTGAACCAGGGCTGAGTCTCGTAAACACCGACTCTGAAAAACAGGCCCGGGGCTAAAGTGGTTAATAAACATTGGGGCTGCTTTTTTTAAAAAAAATTGTTTTACAGCTGTGAGCCTGGAAACCTTGAATCTGAATCTTGAAAATGCTGTATTAAGATCGTGTGGGGGGGATCGCTCTTTTAACGATTAATTGTGCAGCTCTAGTTTGTATTCTTATTTTAAAAAGTAGTTTAGACCCGTTGACGTTTGTAATTTCCTGTATTGATGATGCTGCCTACAACATCCACAGTATGACATACATAGACAATGGAGATTATTCTTTTCTCCAATGAGAGTCCAGCATAGTCTCCTTACCATCACCATACTGGCCTACATATGAGAAGGTCTGTTTGGGGGAAACTAGTTCATCTATCTACTCATTTTGGACTGTGAAAGGAAACCATTGTGCTTGTATTGGGGGTCCTTGCTGATTAGGGGTGTAACGGATCGTCACCGATCCGTGATCCGAACGGGCCACACCGTTCGGATCGGCACACCCCGCGATCCGCGGAGCGCTCCGGAGCCTAGGCCTAGGAAAGTCCCCGGCTTCGGCCTAGCTCCGGAGCGGCGGCCAGTCTGCTTGCCAGAGCCCAGCGTGACACGCCTCCCCGCCTCCCCGGGGAGGCGTGTCACGCTGTGCACTGGGCTCTAGAAAGCTGAATGGGAATGTTAGCAGTGAAGCACTGGTGTGAGAGGAGGGGGGGGAAAGGGGGAAAAAAGAGCACAATAGCAATTCACAGGGGTGGATTAAAGAGGAAGCAGGTGAGGCTGTTTGGGACTTAAAGTACAATCTTGATGTTTTTAAAGCAAAAAAAAAAAAAAAATATATGTGTGTGTATATATATATATATATATATATATATATATATATATATATATATATATATATATATATTGCTGTAAAAACATCAAGATTGTACTTTAAGTCCCAAACAGCCTCACCTGCTTCCTCTTTAATCCACCCCTGTGAATTGCTATTGTGCTCTTTTTTCGGATCAGCAAAAAAAAAAAAAGTTCCTTTTTTTTAATTGGTCCAAAAATATATATATATATATATATATATATATATATATATATATATATATATATATATATATATATATATATATATATATATATATATATATATATATATATATATATATATATGAAAAAACGGACCCTTTTTTTTTTTTTTTTGCTGATCCGAAAATGATCCGATCCGTGACTCCTGATCCGAGGATCGATCCGATCCGTGAGTTTTTTGATCCGTTGCACCCCTATTGCTGATCCCTTTTTCTCACTTCAAGCCCACTAGGATCTGTCTTAATTGAAAGCTACAGATCTATGTCTGTCATGAATTGACTTGGCTCCTGTTACCCGGGTGCCATGTAATCGCCTATTCTTTGGGTCACATGATGCTGCTCAGCAATTGAAAGAAAGATTACATTTCTTTATTTTTACATATAAATTAAATAATAATTGAATTTTGTAATGCTGACACAAACACTGTTGACTTATGTGATTTGTGAATTTCTCTTACCCTGATAGGAACTAAAAGGACAAGAAGACGACAAGCTCTATCGTGGAATACACAATTATAAGAAGTTTGTAAAACCTAAAGACACATCAATGGGAAATGCTTCCTCTGGTATGGTGAGGTATGCCGGCCAGTCACTGATCACATGCTGATTGTCCTTGTAACATTTGCTTAACCATTTTGCGGTTGTGTGACACTCTACCCAAATAGAGCTTTCTTTTGGTGGTATTTGATCACCTCTGCGATTGTTTGTTTATTTTTTTGCTCAATAGACAAAAAAAATTCCAATAAGCACATATTGATTTGCTCAAAAGTTATAGCGTGTACAAACTATGTGATATTTGTATTTGTTATTTTTACTAGTAATAGTTGGCAATCAGCGACTTTTATAGCTGGACTGCGATATTGCGGTGGATAAATCGGACACCTGACACTTTTTGGGGACCAGTGACACTAATAGTGATCAGTGCTAAAAAAAAAAAAAAAATGCTCTGTTGCTGAACCAATGAGTAAAAGACGATCCGCAACTCTATACTTGCTCTTCAATCCTTTCAAATTAATTTAAAACTCCATAAAAAAAAAGTAGGTACAGCAGATGTTAACGCGTTTTGGCCATAATGGCCTTGTTCACAACAATTGAAGAACATGTATGGAGTTGCGGATCATCTTTTACTGATTGTTGTGTTGGCAGCTGAGCGACTGCTTTTCCTGTACCTGACAGCTCAGGAGAACATTCACTTGATTTGGGGTAGTGGCACCTTTTTTCTTTTTACTGTACTAATGACACTGGCAGGGAAGGGGGGTTAACATTGGGGGCGATCAAAGGGTTAAATGTATGACTAAATTGTGCTTGCTAACTGGGGGGGGGGTTTGACTTGCAGAAATACAGGATCACTACCTTCCCCTCTGACAGAACAACAATCTGCCTTGTTTATATAGGCAGATTGTCATTCTGCCTCTGTACTGTTTATTTGACGTGAACATTGAGTCTGCGGTACCCATCGATGGGCTTACGCTGTGTATAATCACAGCTGGAGCGGGTCGCCAACATGTGCCCTAGATCCGGAAGTATCGGATCACGCACTAGGTATGTGATCTGATGCAGAGTGGCCACTATGCTACAGTAAATGTACGTGGGGCGGTTGCTAAGCGGTGAAAGCAGAATTAATCTCTAAAAATGTAAACAAAAAATGCTAGGAGGTAGAGATTTGAGAAAAGGGGCATAGAATGTCTTCTGCCAAGAAACCTTTTACACAGCCCCCCCCTAGCAATCCTTCTTTTCTGTGTACACTGTACAGCACATGTGTCCATGCAGTGTACACTTCTGGCCCATTTCTAGGATCTGTAAGAATGTAGCTGGGGTTGGTGCAACTTCTGTAGACATGTGTAGGATTCGCATAATCAGTGGCCACCCAATATTTTGTATAGGGTGGGGAAGGGTTAGAGCTGTGTGTCTGTTGGGGAGATTTGTCTTCACTTTAAGTCTCTTTAAGCATATGTGAGTCCAAAACTGTGTCCTAATCTATAAATTATAATGAACTTGCATAACCTTTTATGCCAGGAAGATGTTGGATCTTGTCTATAAATCTAATGCAGAGGGCATGTCTGTTGTCTACACCGGCTAACCAGCTCCCTGATTTAGGATAGATAACTAGACTCCATATGTAGGATAACTTTTATCTATAACAGTGTTATTCCCTTCTTTCTTTTAATATCAAAAATACTGTCAGTATTAATTGCATTATTATGGTGTCTTAAATTCAGGAAAGGTCCAATCAGAGCTCCCGAACATCTTCGAGCTACCGTGCGATGGGACTATCAGCCTGATATCTGTAAAGATTACAAGGAGACTGGGTTTTGTGGGTTTGGAGGTAAGCCAATGACATTTAATTTTAATTTCTCAAAGGGATTTTGCTTTGTAATAGGCTCTCTTTAATTTGTTCCCGACCAAGCTATAGCCAAAAGACAGCTACAGCGCGGTCATCCAGTTCTTGGAGGGTGTCTACGGACTCACTCCCAGCCTGCACTCTCACAGGATTATGTTCTTCTGAGCAGGTCCCCTGAACAATATTCGGGGTCACACTAGGCATATACCATACTTGGTCGATGTCCCTAGAAGTAGATACAGCTATTCCAGTGATCTCCACTTACTTCCATGTCCTGTGCTAAGTGACTGGCCTTCTGCATTCTGAACACAGGGGGTCGGCCACTCCTCACAGGCACCATTTTAGCCTCATACTTATGGGCCACAAATTGGGCAGCTGGTTCAATAGAAACTGGCCGAACGTCCGGCTTCTAACGAAGGAGCATGACCAATAAAAGTCTGCCGATCGGCATTTGATCAGTGTTCTCAGCTGACCAGTGTGTTATGGGAAGGCGGGGGGGGGGGTGCCCCCCCTGTCAGAACACAATAGCTCAGCAGTACTTGGCTCCTCCCAAGCGCTTCAGATTTATTTATTTTTTCTGAATGAAAAAAAAACTGATCGTGTGTACCAGGCTTTAGAGATGGCTTTGCATTTTCTGATTGAACAAGGTCTTCCTTCTATGGAACTTGTGATTGGCTGCTAAGGGAACCCAGTACTGTCACACAGGTCCTCATCACTGTAATGTCTAGGTCATGGATTATACACCTGGCCTACTCTCCTTCCTCTATAGGCCAACAGATTGGCATGTCGCATAGCTGCAAGGGCTGACATTAGGCCCTGTGCTGATGACATCTGAGACAATTCAGAATTCATTGACATTTGCATTCAACTTACAGTTGACTTTGTTTTGACCTGCTTAATGTGGGTTTTGCATTCCAATAGACTTGAATGCTAAACTCCACTGATACAAACTTAATCCCTTCAACACCAGTCCTTAATGTGAACATTTTGCATTTTGCTGCATGGGCAAAGCACAGGTTAATTATAAGGCCATGAAGACAGGAGAAGATTCCATCATGATTTATTAGAACTGACATTAGACGTGGGTGTGACTATGAAATCGTTCTTCCTATCTCTTGCCTTCTTAGGTTAACTGCACTTTATACTTACCAATGTTCTTCATGTTTCTTTCAGACAGCTGTAAGTTCCTGCATGACCGTTCAGATTACAAACATGGCTGGCAGTTGGAGCGAGAGCTGGAAGAGGGCCGATATGGAGCTAATGGTGAGATATACATGTTTAGGTGTGACAGGTGTGTCTTCGCAGAAGGATATGACATAGATACCACATCTTTGTTTTTGCACTGAAGCCAACAGCTGAGACTCGTTGGCTGGCTCAGCCTTACACAGAAGATAGAAATCAGAGGATGGTTACCATTTATTGACGTTTTTTTGCATGTATACTCTTCAGGATCCTTTAGTAATATCTGCTTCTGCCTGCATTTTAAAGGGGATCCCCAGTGGCAACACCTTATTTTTTAGTTTCTAATGACAGAGCTGACTAGGTCTTGAAACTTAACGTGTTGGCCTTTATTTTCTGTGGCTGCTAATATTTATGTCATTGTTCCAAACCATGGGGTTATGGTGTACATGTGTCTAACGCAATGTGCCATTATTACTAACCCATAAAGCACAGGATAGAAAGCCTTTATAGGGATCCAAACCTTAGCTATGTTGAGGTGAAAAAATAGGATTTTTGTACTCACCGTAAAATCCATTTCTCTTCCGTTCATAGACGGACACAGCCTTCATTGACCTTAGGGTTATGCTTCTTCCTACCAGGAGATTTAAACTCTCCTGGTAGGAAGAAGTATAACCCTAATGTCAATGAAGGCTGTGTCAGTCTATGAACGGAAAAGAAATGGCTGTTTTTTTTTTTTTTTCTGGAAACAGAAATGTGTTAAAGTGATTTTAAAGTCTTCTTTTTTTTTTTTCCTATAAAAATAACAAATGTTATACTTGCCTGCTCTGTTGCAGTGGATTTGCTTAGAGCCGGATACTTCTTTTCTTGGGTCCCTCCCCCCTCCCTCCTGTTCAGGGCCCCCACAGCAGGCAGCTTGCTATGGGAGCACCCCAGCCGAGTCAGTTCCCTGTGTCCATTCAGACACTGAGTCCGCCCCCTCTCTCTCCTGATTGGCTCCCACTGCTGTCAAAGTCAACTAGCCAATGTAGCCACGGCTGGGGAGGCTGCTGTACACAGAAGGCTTATCTTAATGCATATATAACTCCTTTAACTATTCTGTCTTTACTAGTTTCCCTATTGGATGGTAGGGAGAAAAGCACTTTTTACAGAATGCAATGTCACTAAATCAGCAATGATGAAGTTATTTACATCCTACCGTTCTCTTATCTTGTACTGCTCAGATGAAGAGAATTATGAAGTGAGCAGCGATGAGGAAGACCTTCCCTTTAAATGTTTTATATGCAGACACTCCTTCAAGAACCCGATTGTAACCAAGTAAGTAACCCTCGATATAGTGAACACCAGGAATACAACCACCGCCTGTGCCATTCTGTGTATAGCATCAGTGTGGCACTTATGTGCCAGGCCATAATGCATGTAGATGTAGGAAGAAATATTCAATGTTTTTTCTTTTAGAAATCATGCACAACTTAAAGCGGTTCTCCACCCTAAAGTGAAGTTGCGCTGATCGGCACCCTCCCCCCTCCGGTGTCACATTTGACACCTTTCAGGGGGGAGGGGGGTGCAGATACCTGTCTAAAGACAGGTATTTGCACCCACTTCCGGCCCGGCATTCACGGGCAAAAGACGGGCATTGAGTCACATCCCGTCGCCCCCCCCCCCCGTTGTGTGCTGGGAACACTCGGCTCCCAGCACACAGCGGGAGGCAATCGGCGGGAGCAGCGCGTTTCGCGCATGCGCCGCAGGGAACCGGGCAGTGAAGCCGGAGCGCTTCACTTCCTGGTTCCCTCAGCATGGATGGAGGGGGGAGCAGCAGGGTGACGAGCGATCGCTCGTCCTCTGCTGCGGACGCCGCTGGACTCCAGGACAGGTAAGTGTCCTAATATTAAAAGTCAGCAGCTGCAGTATTTGTAGCTGCTGGCTTTTAATATTTATTTTTGGCGGAACATCCGCTTTTAAAGCTGAACTTCAGGCACGCAGATAGACACACAAGATACATGTTTACATGCCGAAGGATTTATATTTCTGCCCATCCAGTCCTGAGATTTACTCTGCACAGCCCTGTCTGGCAGGGGAGGAGACCTGGTCTTTGTATACCTGCAGGAGCAGAAATAGAATTGTTTATCCATTACAGACAAGGAAACTGCCATCTTGGCCTCTTTGATCTGCAGTTGCCATAGTGAGCCATTTGATGGCATGACAGTATGGTTGAGAACACGAGCGGCTGTGGCAGTTCTCATCACGGTATGCCTTGAATATAACCACTTCAAATAACACAGGCTATATCCCCCTCTTGGAGCCTGTGACTGGACAGCGAAAAGAGAATCCTCAGACTGATGTGCTCCTCTCTGTGTCATTCTGATATCTACAGTACATCTGGCAAGTATTCACAGGGCTTCACTTTTTTCACATTTTGTTACATTTTAACAGCCTTATTTAAAAATTTGATACATTTTCCCTCCAAAATTATACAAACTATTCCCCTTATTGACAACATGGAAGAAGTTTGTTTAAGAACTGTGGGACCTTCTATCGTTTTTTTTTTTTTTCTTTATTTTTTGGTGGACCTCCACTTTAAGTGTATTAATTAGTGTCTTTTAAAGCGGGAGTTTACCCTCTAACCTTAGATTGATGCTCGTTTTGTGAAGGGGAATCGGGTAGTTTTTTTTAAAAAACGAAGCAGTACTTACCGTTTTAGAGAGCGATCTTCTCCGCCGCTTCCGGGTATGGGTCTTCGGGACTGGGCGTTCCTATTTGATTGACAGTCTTCCGACAGGCTTCTGACGGTCGCATACATCGCGTCACGAGTAGCCGAAAGAAGCCGAACGTCGGTGCGGCTCTATATGGCGCCTGCGCACCGACGTTCGGCTACTTTCGGAAAATTGTGACGCAATGTATGCGACCGTCGGAAGCCTGTCAATCAAATAGGAATGCCCAGTCCCGCAGCCCATACCCGGAAGCAGCGGAGAAGATCGCTCTCTAAAACGGTAAGTACTGCTTCATTTTTTTTAAAAAACTACCCGATTCCCCTTGACAAAATGAGCATTTACATTTCCGGGTGAACCTCCACTTTAATATCTGCCTGGAGTTCAACTTTAAACACTTGGTTTACTCATTGCACATGTATTTTTCTACTGCTGGAAGGCAGACAAATCTTGGATTCCAATAATAAGCAATGATTTCTCCTCTTAGGTGTAAACACTATTTCTGTGAAACCTGTGCCCTGCAACATTATCGGAAATCCCAACGTTGCTACGTGTGCAACACACAAACAAATGGTGTTTTTAACCCTGCTAAAGGTACGTATTGTATTCTGTGTCCAGGCTACAACCAGCTGAGAGATGGATGGTGGCTTTCGGCCAAAAATGCTGAAAGTAAATCACATTAGTTGTGAGGATGTTTCTGTGTATTACAATGCCTGTCTGGGCAAAAAAAAAAAACGAGCATTATACCTTTTCCCCGTTTTTATAATCCGTAAAACAGTTTAGTTTCTGGCACGTGCCGGAAATGTAACACTCTCATTAGTTGTGTGCTCAACCAAACTATGAAACCATCCAATGGCTGGTGTCATAACTGATCACATGTGCAGCATCATGGCAGTTGTAGAATAAACAGGGGCAAAGATGGCAGCTTCCATGGAAAGCGATGGGAGGGTCTACTTACACTTTTAACCACTTCTCTACTTTGGGTGTTTTTCAGATTTGGCGTTTACAAGACTAAAACATTTTTATTTGCTAGAAAATTACTTAAAACCCACAAACATTATATATATTTTTTTTTCTAATACCCTAGAGAATAAAATGGCGATCATTGCAATACTTTTTGTCACACCATATTTGCGCAGCGGTCCTACAAGCGCACTTTTTTTGGAAAAAAATCACTTTTTTGAATTAAAAAATAAGACAGCAATAAATTTGGCCCAATGTTTTTATATATTGTGAAAGATAATGTTACGCCGAGTAAAATGGTACCCAACATGCCACGCTTACGAATTGCGCCCGCTCGTGGCATGGCGTCAAACTTTTACCCTTAAAAATCTCGATAGGCGACGTTTAAAAAATTCTATAGGTTGCATTTTTTGAGTTACAGAGTAGGCCTAGGGCTATAATTATTGCTCTCGCTCTAACGATTGCGGCGATACCTCACTTGTGTCGTTTGAACACAGTTTTCATATGCGGGCGCTACTCACGTATGCGTTCGCTTCTGCGCACGAGCTCGTCGGGACGGGGCGCTTTAAAAAACATTTTTTTTTTTTTTCTTATTTATTTTTATTTATTTTATTATTTTTTACACTGGGAAAAAAAATAAAAAATAAATGATCACTTTTATTCCTATTACAAGGAATGTAAACATCCCTTGTAATAGAAAAAAGCATGACAGGTCCTCTTAAATATGAGATCTGGGGTCAAAAAGACCTCAGATCTTATATTTAGACTAAAATGAGAAAAAAAAAAAAAAATTGGAAAATGTCATTTTTTCAAATGACAAAAAAAAAAAATGTTTCTTTAAGAGGCTGGGCGGGACTGACGTTTTGACGTCACTTCCGCCCAGCCGAGCTATGGGGACGGGCGAAGGAGATTTTTCCTTCAGTCTCGTCCCCGCTCAGCTCCCGAACGGTCCCGATCTCCTCCGCCGCTACCGACGGCTCCGGTAAGCGGCGGAGAGCGGCGGGAGGCCCCTCTCCCGCCACCGATAACGGCGATCTCGCGGCGCATCCGCCGCGGAGACCGCCGTTATCGTTACCAGAACCGCTGACAGTAAAGATACATACCTCGGTTGTGGCAGCAGCTGCTGCCGTTACCGAGATATGTATCTTTAAAGTTAGGCCGTATATAGTCGTACAGCGGTCTGGAAGTGGTAAGCTCCTTTCACACGTGTGCGACCTAAAAGTTGCACAATTTTGCCGTGACTGATTTGGAGCAATGCCTGTGTAATCTTAAGGTCTATGGACCTCAAGTCCCATCAAAGTCGGAAAAAAAGTAGTGCAGGGACTACTCTGAAGTCCATTTTCACTTCTTTTGCTTAAAAAAAAATAAAAAATCAAGGACCTATCATGCTGTATTATTATAGGAAGGGAGGTTTAGCAATAAAAGTAATCAAAAAAATGTTTTATTAAAGGGACAGTGTAAAAATAAGAAAAATGTAATAAAAGAATAAAAACATTTTTTTAAAAGCTGGTGAACGCATACGTAGGTCACGCCCACATATGTAAATAGTGTTTGCACCATATGTGAGGTATCGCCGCAAACGTGTAAGCAAGAGCAATAGTTCTAGCCAAGACCTTTAAGTCTAAACTGGTAACCTGTAGAAATGTTTAAAGCGTTGGCTATGGAGATTTTTAAGTACCGTAGTTTGGCGACATTCCACGAGCGCACGCAATTTAAAGCATGACATGTTAGATATCTATTTACTCTGCATAACATGTTTTATAAAATAATCAGGGGGAACAGTGTTTTTGTAAATTCATTAAAGTGCATTTTCACCCCAAAAACAGGCCTAAAAAAAACATGGAACATAAAATTGCAACAACCTCCATTTTATTTTCTAGGGTCTCTGCTTTAAAAAAAAAAAAAAAGCAGAAAAATATTGTTTTTTTACTTGTAAACAAGTGTCAGAAAAAGGCCTGGTCAGCAAGTGAATACATTGTAAAACATGTAATCGCCCTTAGTGTGTAATCAATTAATCTGTGAATCTTTACATGATCGTATGGAATTGCTAGGTACAGTGTATGCGCTAATTTATTTTTTTCTCCAGAATTGATTGTAAAGATGGAGAAGCACAAGGCTGAACATGGTGAAAGTGATTCGCCTGAAGAAGAGGAGGGATAACACTGCTGCCATTTCCTGACTCAATATATTTTTATTTTTTATTTAATGAATAAAAACTTTTTAGATATAAATTGTTTCTCTGAATTTTTATTGGAGGATGAAATTTTGGATTACACTATAGGTAGGGTGTTAATGTGTAAAAGCAATAAGCCTTTTTAGAGGTGCTTTTCTTTTCAGGCAATGGGTATATTTTAAAGCTAGACTCCAGGCAAGCCGTTGGCTATACAGATACAGTGGGTATGGAAAGTATTCAGACCCCCTTACATTTTTCACTCTGTTATATTGCAGCCATTTGCTAAAATCTTTAAGTTCATTTTTTTCCTCATTAATGTACACACAGCATCCCATATTGACAGAATTGTTGAAATTTTTGCAGATTTATTAAAGAAAAACTGAAATATCACATGGTCCTAAGTATTCGGACCCTTTGCTGTGACACTCAGATGTATAACTCGGGTGCTGTCCATTTCTTCTGATCATCCTTGAGATGGTTCTACACCTTCATTTGAGTCCAGCTGTGTTTGATTATACTGATTGGACTTGATTAGGAAAACCACACACCTGTCTATAGAAGACCTTACAGCTCACAGTGCACGTCAGAGCAAATGAGAATTATGAGGTCAAAGGAACTGCCTGAAGAGCTCAGAGACAGAATTGTGGCAAGGCACAGATCTGGCCAAGGTTACAAAAAAAATTCTGCTGCACTTAAGGTTCCTAAGAGCACAGTGGCCTCCATAATCCTTAAATGGAAGACGTTTGGGACGACCAGAACTCTTCCTAGAGCTGGCCTGTAAAACTTGTAAATGACATACGTTACGCCGCCGCAGTTTTACGCCCATCTACGAGAATCTGGGCCTACATGTTCAGCATCTCACAATAGTGAGTACACCCCTCACATTTTTGTAAATATTTTATTCCATCTTTTGTTGCCAGTGGTTTAGACATTATTGGATGTGTGTTGAGTTATGAGGGGACGGCAAATTTACACTGTTATACAAGCTGTACACTCACTACACAACATTGTAGCGAAGTGTCATTTCTTCAGTGTTGTCACATGAAAAGATAGAATAAAAAAAAAATGTGAAGGGTGTACTTACTTTTCTGAGATACTGTGTGTGTGGATATGTCATTATGTATATATGTATTTAACAGTGTGCCTTGATTTCAGCTTTAAAAACGGCTACATGCAATTATTCCCATATTAAAGTGGAGGTTCACCCGGAAATTTTAATTTTTAACGTTAGATTGATGCTCATTTTGTCTAGGGCAATGATGGCGAACCTTGGCACCCCAGATGTTTTGGAACTACATTTCCCATGATGCTCATGCACTCTGCAGTGTAGTTGAGCATTATGGGAAATGTAGTTCCAAAACATCTGAAGTGCCAAGGTTCGCCATCACTGGTCTAGGGGAATCGGCTAGTTTTTTTAAAATCGTAGCTGTTTTAGAGAGCGATCTTCTCCCCCGCTTCCGGGTATGGGCTGCGGGACTGGGCGTTCCTATTTTGATTGACAGTCTTTCGACAGGCTTCCGACGGTCGCATTCATCGCGTCATGATTTTCCGAAAGTAGCCAAACGTCGGTGCGCAGGCGCCGTATAGAGCCGCACCGACTTTCGGCTACTCGTGACGCGATAGATGCGACCGTCGGAGGCCTGTCAATCAAAATAGGAACGCCCAGTCCGGAAGACCATACCCGGAAGCGGCGGAGAAGATCGCTCTCTAAAACGGTAAGTACTGCTTCGATTTTAAAAAAACTAGCCGATTCCCCTTGACAAAATGAGCACCAATCTAAGGTTAAATTTTTTTTTTTAGTGAACTCCCTCTTTAATTATCGTTTACCATTGGTGATCATTACAGATGATTAGGAAGAATTGGATGAAAGTATTTAAAATGTATTTTTTATTTTGGCAATAGAACGTGTAACAGAGAATCTCCATATCATTGTATCATACACCAGATGACTTGTGTGTCTGCACTTGTTCACAACAGGGTTGTCCATAGTTTAGACTTGAGGATGGTAGACATGCAAAGGTTTTTAATAAAAAAAAAAAAAAAAAAAAACCCTCTGCAGCTTTGTTTAGGGGGGTTCTGTATTCAAGGAGGCGTGTGAAGCCTTTAGGAAAATGATTGTCATGGTAGTAATAGTATAATCCTGACAGATCATACGGAGCCCCATGTCTAAGGACTCATCCCTAACTTGTGCTGCAGCAATGTTACTTCATATTTGTTCCCATGATGGATGTTGTTGTTGTTGTGGGAGGGGTGATGATCAGGTGTCGCCTAAATGAGACCTCTTCAGGATGACTATGGGACTTTGCAGTGATTAAGGCCCATTGATGAACGGTCTGTGCTCAGGAATCTGCAAATGGCTAAAATGTGGCCCTTTTAGTGAAATTATAGTCTTTAATTAACAAATCCAAGTGGGTGGTAAAACTTTACCATTCTTTGAACCTAATCATCTACTTCCTAAGGGAAGGATCAGCTCCATTGTACAGAGCTGCATGGGGGAGTGAGAGGAAGCACTCTTAGGCCCCCGTTTACACCTATGCGAATTGGTTACGGCTTAAACCACATTCAATTCGCATAACATTATAAAATACATTGATTTTAATGAGGCTGGTTCACATGTGCGATGCATTCACACTGCCCAAAAAAAGTGCATTTTCTAGGCATCGCGGTGCAAATTCTGGCCCATTATCTTCTATGGGCAAGCATCTGATTTGCAGATGTGTTCAGTTCTCATCAGGATTTCTCGCCTTCTCAATACACTTCCCCCCCCTCTCCCAGGTCTCCAAATTCACAGCTAAAATGGAGATGATCTGCTGAACAGCTCTTGTGATGGAAGTTACTAAAATGAATATTTTGTGATATGCTACTTTTTATTAGAACCACTGAAAGGTTGTTTTTCTCTCTTATCAGAGATGGAATTCGCACCGCACAAGTGAACCCAGCCTCAGTGGGAAAACCAAGATGGCTTGATCCTCTCAATTGTCACATTGCACCCTTAACTCACTAACAGTCATACACTATATTATCAAAAGTATTGTGACACCTGCCTACACACACAAACTTTAATGGCATCCCAATCCATAGAGTTCAATATTGAATTGGCCCACCCTTTGCAGCTATAACAGCTTCAACTCTTCTGGGAAGGTTGTCCACAAGGTTTAGCAGTGTGTCTATGGGATTGTTTGATCATTCTTCCAGAAGAACATTTGTGGGGCCAGGCAAAGATGTTGGACAAGAAGGCCTGCCTCGCAGTCTCCACTATAATTCATCCCAAAAGTGTTCTATCGGGTTGAGGTCAGTCACGTTCCTCCACCCCAAACTCGCTCATCCATGTCTGTATGGACCTTGCTTTGTGCACTGGTCCAAATCATTTGGTGGAGGGGGGACTCTGGTGTGGGGTTGTTTTTCAGGGGTTGGGCTTGGCCTCTTAGTTCCAGTGAAAGGAACTCTGAAAGCGTCAGAATACCAAGACATTTTTGGACAAATTCATGCTCCCAACTTCCTGTTCCAACATGACTGCCCACTAGGGTGCAAAGTAAGGTCCATTGAATCCTGACCTCAACCTGATAGAACACCTTTGGGATGAATTAGAGTGAAGACTGTGAGTCAGGCCTTCTAGTGACCTCACAAATGCTCTTCTGGAAGAACAGTCAAACATTCCCATAGACACACTCCTAAACCTTGTGTACAGCCTTCCCAGAAGAGTTATAGCTGCAAAGGATGGGCCAACTCAATATTGAACCCTACGGGTGAAGACTGGGATGCCATTAAATTTCACGTGCATGTAAAGGCAGGTGTCTCAAAACTTTTGAGAATACCCATAATGAAATAACCTCAGAAGGATGTTTAGATCTACTAGCACACATGTAAATAATTTTACAGTTCAAGGGCAGCTCCGGCCATAACAAATATGTTGATCGCATTGGTTAAATCTCTTAACTGGATTTTATTTGTATAAAAGAGAATGCAATGGTGAGATTTCCTTGCAGTAAGTCATGTGTCAATTTCAGCTGGACTCCTACCCCCCCCTTCTCGGTTCCCTGTTTATTCTCTGTATGCAGAATCCATCACTTGGATTTCTAATGCCTGAATGGAAATTGTGACAGAGGTAGCGCCCCCAAGTGGAATATGAAACGGAACATCCCAGCTAAATCAATAGCCACACAAAACAAATATACATTCACTCTTTAAAAGGGGCCAGGAGCACTCCAAGCCAAATAAGACTTCATTTGCACAAAATGTTTTCTACGCTACAAAATTCTAATTCCTGCAGCGGAGATTGACAGCCGTGTGCAGATAGCTGCGGCTGTCAAGTCTGTACACTACAAAGGACAGGCTGTTGGTGGCCCCAGCTTTTCATGACAGCGATCACCCAGCGGTGGGGGCAAATAGAGCCCAACATGAGACTTCAGCAAAGCTGCTGAGAATGTAGACTGACTCTCACACTGTCTAATACACGGGTCTCAAATGGGTGGCCCTCCAGCTGTTGTGAAACTACAAGTCCCATCATGCCTCTGCCTGTGGGGGTCATGCTTGTGACCGTCGGCCTTGGGACTTGTAGTTTGGCAACCAGTTTGAGACCCCTGATCTAATAAACCTGAACAAAGAACTAGTTTCTGCTGATTAGAGAGCTAGAAGATCAAACGTGGTTTTACATTTCAGCAACACCTTAAAGTGTAAGTAAACCCACCTATCATTTTCAGGCAAGGAAGCTGCCATCTTGGCCTCTGTTTAATCTTCAACTGCCATGATGCTGCACATGTGATCAGTTATGACACCAGCCATTGGATGGTTTGACAGTTTGGTTGAGAGCACAACCAATGTGACAGTTAGCAATCCCGGCATGCCGGAAATGTAACTGCTTTTTGAAACTGGTAAATCGATGTTTTTTTTCTTAAAGCGGAAGTAAACCTAAGAACAGTATTTAACATTTTGGAAGGGCTGTCAACATATGCTGGGCGGTATATTCCACCATAGATGAGGGGGTTCAATATACATGTCTAAAATTCAACAAATCTCTTCCTGTAAGGCAGGGCAATGAAACCATCAACTGTATAGATTTATAATTAAAGCAACTAGGGCAAAAGCAAGGGATCACTGTTGGATGAAATATCATTGTGTGTTATGGCTACGATGTTGTCAATGACCCAGAGAATTGGGGTGAGGTTTAGGAAAAGCTTTGTTTTTTTCTTTTCCAGTCCCAAAACTCAAAAAAGACCAATGATTTTTTTCCCAGCTCCTTCCCCAGAGCTACCTGCACTGCAGAGAAAAGCCAATTCACTTGTACTTGTCCAGCAAATATTGTGAAGTCTTTGCAGTTTCATTTATAGGCCAAAAACACTTTACCAGACTGATTAGTATAATACGAGATACCAATGACAATGTTCATTTTATTGCCATGCCCAATTGTGTTACAGCTTGGTGGGCCCTCCTGACAGAATACTCATTGTAAACAGCCAAGGGAAGCCTGTCTATTAATGGTATCGCCACCCCAACCAAGAATGAGCCCTTTCATAGTAGGCTAGCCTGCCCCCTGAATGGGCAACTTGGAATAGGTTGTTAGTGACCCCGATGACCATCTGAGACAGCTTAGCCCAGTGTTTCTCAACTCCAGTCCTCAAGGCGCCCCAACAGGTCATGTTTTCAGGTTTTCCAATTTCTTGCACAGGTGATTTGATCAGTTTCACTGCCTTAGTAATTACAACTAGGGGTGCACCGATATATCGGTGGCCGATACATATCGGCCGAAAACAGCTGTTTTGGGGACATGCCGAAACAGCTTAAAAATTGCCGATAATGACTGCTCGCACGATCACCGCTGACTTTCCCGTGTCCTTCTCCACCCCTCCTCCGTTTTGCTGCAGTCTCTCTCCCTCCGTGTCCCCCTCTGTGTTTCCTTCTCCCTCCGTGTCCCCCTCTGTGTTTCCTTCTCCCTCCGTGTCCCCCCCTCTGCGTTTCCTTCTCCCTCCGTGTCCCCCCCTCTGCGTTTCCTTCTCCCTCCGTGTCCCCCCCTCTGCGTTTCCTTCTCCCTCCGTGTCCCCCCCTCTGCGTTTCCTTCTCCCTCCGTGTCCCCCCCTCTGCGTTTCCTTCTCCCTCCGTGTCCCCCCCTCTGCGTTTCCTTCTCCCTCCGTGTCCCCCCCCTCTGCGTTTCCTTCTCCCTCCGTGTCCCCCCCTCTGCGTTTCCTTCTCCCTCCGTGTCCCCCCCTCTGCGTTTCCTTCTCCCTCCGTGTCCCCCCTCTGCGTTTCCTTCTCCCTCTGTGTCCCCCTCTGTGTTTCCTTCTTCTCCTCCGTGTCCCCCTCTGTGTTTCCTTCTTCTCCTCCGTGTCCCCCTCTGTGTTTCCTTCTTCTCCTCCGTGTCCCCCTCTGTGTTTCCTTCTTCTCCTCCGTGTCCCCCTCTGTGTTTCCTTCTTCTCCTCCATGTCCCCCTCGGTGTTTCCTTCTCCTCCATGTCCCCCTCGGTGTTTCCTTCTCCTCCATGTCCCCCTCGGTGTTTCTCTATCCCTCCGTGTATCCCTCCGTGTTTCTCTATCCCTCCGTGTATCCCTCCGTGTTTCTCTATCCCTCCGTGTATCCCTCCGTGTTTCTCTATCCCTCCGTGTTTCCCTCCGTGTTTCTCTATCCCTCCGTGTATCCCTCCGTGTTTCTCTATCCCTCCGTGTTTCTCTATCCCTCCGTGTTTCTCTATCCCTCCGTGTTTCTCTATCCCTCCGTGTTTCTCTATCCCTCCGTGTTTCTCTATCCCTCCGTGTATCCCTCCATGTTTCTCTATCCCTCCGTGTATCCCTCCATGTTTCTCTATCCCTCCGTGTTTCTCTCTCCTTTCGTGCTCCTCCTCCTCCTCCTCCACCCCCTGGAACAGTCAGGATGGCGAGCGGGGTAGGAGCCGGTAAATCTGGCTCCTTACTGTTCGGAATGGACAGAGTCAGTGATGACTGACTGTCCATTCACATAACTGAAACATCGTAAACTGTGTTTACAATGTTTCAGTTTATGACTGAAGAGAAGCCGCTGTCTTCTCTCCATTCATTTTCAGCGCAGCTGAAGCTGCAGAGAAAGGGACTGGGGAATCTGTGTCCTTAGTCCCTTTCCCTGTCTCAGAGGGGAAATGTCAGAGGTCTGTTACGACCCCTGATCTCTCAAAGCCCCCCCCCAACAGGGCTGATTTAAAAAAAAAAAAAAAAAAAAAAAAAAAAAAAAAAAATTGCAATAAATAATTTAAAAAAGAAAATGTAAATAATAATAATAATAATAATAATAATAAAAAAAAGACACTAACAATCCACTATCCCCCCCCCCCCTTCAAAAAAAAAAAATCTCACTGTAAAAATTTAAAAAAATTGTAAAAAAAAAAAATAGGAAAAGTCATTTTCGGTTTCGGCCTGACATTTTTTTTTTATTTCGGTTCTGAATTTCCATTTCGGTGCACCACTAATTACAACAGCTGTTTCATCTGAGGGAAAATCCTGAAAACATGACCTGTTGGGGCACCTTGAGGACTGGAGTTGAGAAACCCTGGCTTAGCCCATTGATAGGCGTTCCAAGACCGCATCGGGTGAGGGCTATAAGATTATATGGGAGATGTGCCACATGTCTACCAATGCCTGTGTTGTCTTTAGGATGGTGGTCTTGGGTAATCAGTCCCCATCCTATGAGGGAAGCAGGACCCCCTTCTCTGCTTACAGTAATTATAAAGCTTTATTGAGCGAACCTCTCTTGGCCAGTTCGTAAAAATAGCTGCTGATTTATTTATTTTCTACAACACTGACTAGGCAGGTGACACCCATAAACAAGCAGGGTTGGGTGAACGGTGCTGAACCCTGATAACCAAATGAACTGACGTTCTGTGACAGTACAGTGCTAAGCAGGTTAACTATGTCTAGATACAAGACCGATTCCAGCATAGCGTGCCTTCTTCCAGAGGACCAAATAACACAAACAGTGAGATGTGGCTGGTGCCAGAGGGAGTGTCCCTGTGTGGACTCCTAATATTTGTGATGGTAAGTTTCCTCATGCATCTCCAATAGGCCAGACCCCCCCTGGGGGGTCTGCGCAGTGTAAACATTAACGGGATTCCAATCCCTCCCCTCTTCCCCCAATTCCTCCCTTTTCTCCTTAAAAGTCCCAGTCATCCACTTCCAACTGCTCCATGTTAGATACCAGTCCCTCTAGTCCAGGAGGCGCTGAACTTCTAGCTCCCTCGAAGTTGGTGATGGGGGACACTGGACGGAGGAGCTCGGGGAGGGCTTCAGATGCTCTGCGCCTAATCTGCAAGTAAAAATCTTTGTTAAAATTAACACTTCTAACTTTGCTTTTTGTTTTAAAAATCAGCTAGAAATTTGTGCAGGTATTTTTAAAATGATTGTAACCTTACAAAACCATTCACTGCCAGACCCTTATGCAGTCATAACACACGGTAAGTGTTTGCAAAAAAACAAAGGGCCAAATCCACAAAGAGCCGGCGTAACGTAAATTTTTCCATTTAAGTTACACTGCCTTAAAATTTCTACCTAAGTGCCCGATCCACAAAGCACTTACCTAGAAATTTTCGGCTGTGTAACTTAAATTCCGCCGGCGCAAGCCGTTCCTCTTCAAATGGGGGCGATTCCCATTTAAATTAGGCGCGCTCCCGCGCCGGCCGTACTGCGCATGCTCGTGACGTCATTTTCCCGACGTGCATAGCGCGAAATTACGTTACGCCGAGCTTTGTGGATCGCGTCGGGTCAATAAAGTTGCGTCGGGAAAAAAAAAAAAAGATACGGCGGGAAAAAAATAATTCAAAACAAAAAAAAATTGCGTCGCTGGACAGAAGGGTCTGCTTTTACATGGTGTACTAACTTTACACCTTGTAAAAGCAGCCCTAATTTTGCGTTTGCAAACTAAAACTTACGGAGAAAAAACGAAGCTGAAAAGCTTTGTGGATCTCCGTAAGTGCTAATTTGCATACCCGAGGCGGCATTTCGACACGAAATGCCCCCAGCGGCGGATGCGGTACTGCATCCTAAGATCCAGCAGTGTAAGTCCCTTACACATGCCGGATCTTCTGCCTAACTATGGAAAACTGATTCTGTGGATCAGTTCCATAGTTAGGAACAGGGATACGATGGCGTAACAGCAGTTGCGCCGTCGTATCCCTTTTGTGGATTTGGCCCAAAGCCTCCAAATACCCTTTTTTTCAGACGTCTTCAGGTCAGTCACATGACTCCTGGCCACTCTATTCCTCCAATCTACAGGCAACAGTAGGAGAGGCCGAGAGCTCCTTCGACGTCAGCCTAGGAAGTCATGTGACCGCCGTGCTTTCAGTTCAGCTTCTCCCACTGTAGCCCTTACATTAACCTCTTTACCACCGAGGACGTCCCTGGGACTTCCTCCACTTTGAGCGGTGATATCTCAATGATGCCTGCAGCTACACATAGAAAGGCTCATCGCGCGCGCAGAAACACACATGGGTGCTTTCTTTCCCAATATCTCCCTGAAAACAATCTTTGGAACCCTCATATCTCTAGCTAGTGTTAGCAAACTTGAAGGCCCATTCACACATACGGTATGCAAGCTGTGCATCACAATTCATACATATATGCAGGGTTAAAAAAAAAATAAAAGGAAGGAAAGAAAGAAGGACGGGTGAGGGGTGTCATGTGCTTTTTAGTAAAATAAGCTGTGTTGCCAGCTTATTCAAAATGAATAGGGTGCCTTATGCAGAAAATCGTAGGAGAGATTGTGGCGTAACATGGAGGGGTCAGAAGCAGCTGTAAAGTTATTTCCTGCGGACAACCCCCTCAGAAAGGTTGCAGATGGGCTACTTAGCTACAAATATGCCATTCAACCAATTACAGCAGCACTCTACTTGGAGCTTGGCTGGACATGGGAACACTTACCTGTTTGAAGAAGGAATGATTGAGCAGAGTGCCAGCATTTGGCCTGAAAAACAGACAAAGGTATGAATTAGAATGCAGATCAGGGTGTTAGAGGAAAATGCTGGCTCATTTCATTTTGCATCATAGCTAAACTTTAGGCTTAGGGTAAGTCTGTGCTGCTGGGGAGTGCAGCATTAAACTGTTGCAGCCCTATTGGAAAAGCAGCTCAATATTAACTGCTTGCGGACCAGCTGCCGCAGTTATACTGCGGCAGGTTGGCTCCGCTGGGCGAACCGTTGTAGCTGTACGTCGGCCGCTTTAAGCGGTGTTAGCAGGAGTGCACCCGCTGAATCACAGGAGGGGCCGATGCTCGTGATCGGCGGTCACGATGACCACTGGCCACGAGAGGCAGAACAAAGACGTGCATGTGTGTATATATTAAAAAAAAACACACACACACACACACACACACACACACACACACACACACACACACACACACACACACACACACACACACACCTGTTCTGTGAGCTGAGGAAATGCAGCTTGTGAGTTCCTCTAGGTCAGTCCCCTCCCCCTTCAGTTAAAACACACATTAGGGAACACAACCCCTTGATCGCCCCCTAGTGTTAACCCCTTCCCTGCCCGTGACATTTTTACAGTAATTAGTGCATTGATATAGCACTGATCGCTGTATAAATGTCAATGGTCCCAAAAATGTGTCAAAAGTGTCCGCCATAATGTCGCTATCCCGATAAAAATCACTGCCATTACTAGTAAAAAAAAAAAAAAAATTAAACAATAAAAATGCTATAAATCTATCCCATATTTTGTAGACACTATAGCTTTTGCACAAAGCAATCAATATACTCTTATTCGCTGTAAAAAAAGAAAAAAAAAAAAATTTGCAAAGATGATCAAATACTACCAAAAGAAAGCTCCATTTGTGGGGAAAAAAGATGTCAATTTTGTTTGGGTGCAACATCACATGACCGCGCAATTATCAGTTAAAATGACGCAGTGCAGAATCGCAAAAAATGGCCCGGTCATTGGGCAGCCAAATCTTCCGGGGGCTGAAGTGGTTAATACACAATGTTTAAATCACTAAAAATTACAAAGTTGTCCTCCTTTTTCCACTTTACTTAACCTTGGACACCAACTATATTGAACGGTATGAAGGCTCACCGTAACTCGGGGTTCCTCTGAAGACACTGCTCCACCAAGTTGTGAAAGTGTGGGGAGAAGGTGCGGTTGTAAGGGTGCATGCTAGGTTCCCCATTGGATGGGCGACAGGAGGTGCCTTCTCCAATGCCAGAGTCCGCTCCGGAGCGAGAGGTCTTCATGGTGAGCTCAGAGGCAGGAATGGTTGCGGTGTCCAGCAGACAGGGCACTGTGCCGTTCAGCTTCTCGAGGAGCATCTAGTGAGGAGAGAAGCCACCTCATTAGTTAAGTAGTATCCTACTGGCCCTCATTTGTCTAAAGGTCCAGAGGAATGAAAAAATGGGCGGTCTAAATTATTTCTCCATTACCATATATACTCGAGTATAAGTCGAGGCACCTAATTTTACCACAGAAAACGTGGAAAACGTATTGACTCGAGTATAAGCCTAGGGTGTCCATCTGCATTCCTCACTGTGTCCATGCCCATGCCTCACTGTGCCCATGCCTAGACTTTAACATGGGAGTCTATGGAAGGGGTGCCCTGTTTTGAAAAAAAAAAAAAAAAAAGTGTTCCCCAGCCGTAGGTTCCCCAGAAAACAAACTTTGCACACTTGTAGGAGGAGAAATGGGGCTACATGTGTGCCAAGTTCCGGGTCCAGGGGACCTACGAACAGCCGGTACCGGGTCCCCAAAGTCTGGGAGATCAGGCGCAAAAAGGTGACTCGAGTATAAGCAAAAAAAATGTGCTGAAAGACTCGGCTTATACTCGAGTATATATGATATATTAAAGAATAAGTTCACCTTTTATAACATATTACACCCGTATTTAGGGTGTAACATGTTACTTTGAAGCAGTCCCCCGACCCTCCCCTGTGAAAGTGGGCAGGGATCCTCTCCATGCACCCGCTGGCACATTTTAAAAATAGTGTGGCTGTGCAGGGCTCTGCCGACAGTCGCGTCATTCATTCAAAGAGTTCAGTGAATGAACTACAAGTCTCCCCTGCCACTGCATCATAGTTCATAGATTTTTCCTGCTCTCCAGCAACTGTCTGCCCATATTAAGAGGTACGAGCAGACAGCTGTACTGAATGTCTGCAGGAGCCTGGCATTGCACCCATGATCCACTGATCGTGGGTGCAATGCATTGCAGGCTGTAGTGTAACAAAAATAAAAAAAATAATAGGAACTCCTGTGGACCTGAGACCAGAGCATCTGCCAAACATCCACGTTTATGCCCCCGACACCTTCTCTCTTAGCATGCAAGGATATTTAGAGAAGGGATCTTCAATACCCACACTCAAAACGTAATTAATATCAAGTTGTGTGTATATATAGGCTTATTCTGAGTGAACAGCAGCATTACAGGCCATGAATAGATAGAGCCTTTGTAAAATGAAGATGTAGGGAAGATTCTGGGCCAGATTCACAAAAGGGATACGACGGCGTATCTCCTGATACGCCGTCGTATCTCTGTTTCTATCTATGCAACTGATTCATAGAATCAGTTACGCATAGATATCCCTAAGATCCGACATAATAGTTTTACACTGTCGGATCTTAGGATGCAGTACCGCGGCCGCCGCTGGGGGGAGTTCGCATCGTAAACCAGCGTTGGGTATGCAAATTACGAGTTACGGCGGATCCACGACGGATTTTTGCGTTTGCTACGTCGCCGCTAGTCTAGTTTCCCATCGCAAAGTTAGTCGTCGTTTTAGGTGCCCTAACTTTACACAGCAAACTTATTGCTGTCTAAAGTATGGCCGTCGTTCCCGCGTCGAAATTTAAAAATGAACGTCGTTTGCGTAAGCCGTCCGGGAATACAGAATTACGATACGCGCGTCGCCGTTCGAAAAAATGACGTCACGGCGCGCAAAGCACGACGGGAATTGCACAACTGAGCATGCACAGTAGGTCTGGCGCGGGAGCGCGCCTAATTTAAATGGCACACGCCCATTTGAATTGGCCCGCCTTGCGCCGGAGGCCGCCGGCGTAGTTTTAATCGCAAGTGCTCTGTGAATCAGGCACTTGCGATGAAAACTTGCGGCGGTGTAACGTATCTACGATACGTTACGCCGCCGCTCCCCTACGTGAATCTGGCCCTCTGTGCCTAATCTAAACGCCCAATGAGCAGTTGCTGCCATGTTTTTTGGAGTCCGCAAAAGTAAAATGCTGTCAACACAGATTCTTCTTTAGATACTTTCAAAAACAAAAAGAAAACCGAGTCCTAGAGGTGGTACTATCGTCCTTACCTGTGTAGCTGGCATGTCTTTGAATGGCACATGTCCATTAGCAAGCTCACACGCTGTAATCCCCACACTGTAGATGTCGGATTTTGCATCATACCCCTGAAGGTTCTGTGAAAAGAAAAAATGTTTTACACACATACACATATATAAAAAAAAAAAAAAAATTGATCCCAGAGGTCAAGATGCACTCCCCTAGCAGCTGCTGCAGATTGACTGAGTACTGTAAGGTGAATTGATATCAGCCTGACATTATGCCTAAAGCTCTGGCTGCTGACATCAGCTTACTGAGCCAGCAGTAAGGGATGAGGAGGGAAGCTTTCCTGTCCTGGCAAAAAAAACCTTAAAGGCCAGTTCACACCATGCAGTCCGGATGAGTTTCAAATGCTTTCTGCATGCACATTTTTTTTTCTGCATCAAAAACACATGGAAAGTAGGTTATATGGTTTTTAATGGCATAGTTCACACCAGTGCTTGCAGATCCAGAAGAAAAAATAAAAAAAAGTATAACATGCTGAATTTTTCCTGCACTGGAACGCTGTAAAAACACACTGGAACACATGTCCTTATTTAAAGGTTAACCACTTCGCCCACGCACTAAAGCCCAAAAACATCTACAACGTAGGCTTTAATTGCCAGGAGGGCATCAATAGACGTCCTCCCGTGCACGAGATGCCTGCGCGTCCCCTGCTCTGTGATAACCAAGTCAATGAGACTCGGCGGATCACAGATCGGAATAAGGGGCCACTCCCGCCCCTTACCACGTGATCAGCTGTTAGCCAGCAGATCGGTAATTGCCATTTTTTATGCTCACGCTGACTGTGTGAACAGAAAAAAAAAAAAAAAGCCGATCACCGGCTTCTGTCAATTGGTTTCTGAACAGTGAGAGCCACCGCCGCCTCATCTGTGCCCACCAGTGGCACCTACCAATGCCCATCAGTTCTGCCTTTCAGTGCCACCTTATCAGTGCAGCCTCATCAATGAAGGAGAAAAATTACCGGTTTGTAAAATTTTATAACAAACTATAAAACGGTTTTGTTTTTTCAAAATTTGTTTTAACAGGAGGCACCTGAGCTCAAGTTTGAGTGTCATGGCAAAGGCTGCGAATACTTATGTACATGTGATTTTGTTTTATTTTTAATAAATTTGCAAATATTTCAAAACCAACTTCTTTCATGTTGTCATTATGGGGTATTGTTTGTAGAATTTTGAGGAAAATAATGAATTAATTCCATTATGGCATAAGGCCGTAACATAACAAAATGTGGAAAAAGTGAAACAATGTCAATCCTGCCAACACTGCCGACGGGGCTCGGATCCTCCCGCCGACACTTGTCGACGGGGCTCGGATCCTCCCGCCGACACTTGCCGACGGGGCTCGGATCCTCCCGCCGACACTTGCCGACGGGGCTCCATGCCTCCTGCCGACACCTGCCGACAGGGGGTCCATGCCTCCCGCCGACACCTGCCGACAGGGGGTCCATGCCTCCCGCCGACACCTGCCGACAGGGGGTCCATGCCTCCCGCCGACACCTGCCGACAGGGGGTCCATGCCTCCCGCCGACACCTGCCGACAGGGGGTCCATGCCTCCCGCCGACAGGGGGTCCATGCCTCCCGCCGACAGGGCTCCATGCCTCCCGCCGACAGGGCTCCATGCCTCCCGCCGACAGGGCTCCATGCCTTCATTCCTCCCGCCGACAGGGCTCCATGCCTCCCGCCAACACTGACCACAGGTGCCATGTAAATTTTTTGTACTCCCACTGGCCACAGTCAGGCCCCACTAAAGTCTGAAAAACAGTAAACTGCCCCTTTGTTTAAAAGTTATGAAAAGGCAGTGGCATTAAAGAGTATTTTACACAGCATTAGATGTACATTCTAAAGTTGGTCTTGTACACTCCTCTCACCTGCTGTAAGAGCTCTGGACTCAGCCAGGGAAGAACCCGGGAGCTGTGCTTGGGGAAGTCATGGACCACTTTCACTCGCTGTCCGTGGTTTATCATGCTAAGAATACTGCGCAGGCCAGAGAGGTACACCTTCCCGTCCACAGAGATGAGGATGTGACTGGCCTTCACACTCCTGAAGAGAGATAATCATTCACTGGCCATAATTTAGGAGAAAGTACTAATTGGGTTATACTTCATCCTGAAGAACTGACTTCTGGGAAGATAATTAAATTGGGACAAAACAGTGGAACACCATTCTCAATCAAAAGGCTGTTTATGGAGTAAATTACATTAGAAGGGACACTGGCAAACAGAACAGAATTCTACATGGGATCCCCATCACAATAGGTGCTGCTCCTCGGTTGGGCTGGGGACATTCAAAAGATGGAGCAAGGAATAGATGCATTGGGCATAAGCAGCCTTTCAAGGCAGAAACATGACAGCAACCTCTGAAGGTGCAAGCCTAGATTTATCCCTATAAAGACCAGATATAGGGGCAGATCCACAAAGATCTGCCCCGGCGCACCGTATCTGAGATACGCTACGCCGCCGTACCTTACTGCAGTTTGGTTCGAATCCATAAAGATTTTGCGCCGTAAGTTACGGCGGCGTAGTCCATCTCTCGCGGCGTAACGGCGCCTAATTCGAATCGGCGAGTAGGGGGGCGTGTTTCATTTAAATGAAGCGCGTCCCCGCGCTGAACGAACTGCGCATGCGCTGTCCCTAAATTTCACGCCGTGCATTGCGCGAAATGATGTCGCAAGGACGTCATTGTTTTGACTTGGACGTAAATTACGTCCATCCCGCAATTCACGGACAACTTCCGCAAATGAAAAAAAAAAATTCAAATTAAACGCGGGAACGACAGCCATACTTACCATAGGAGCTTTAACTATATGCCTGAAAAAGCCGACTAGAGACGACGTAAAAGAATGCGCCGGCCACTCGTACGTTCGTGGATCGTCGGAAATAGCTAAATTGCATACTCAATGCGGATTACGACGAGAACGCCACCCAGCGGACGCCGAAGAATTGCATCTTAGATCCGAAGGCGTGCGAAGATGTACGCCTGTCAGATCTAACCCAGATGCCGTCGTATCTTGTTTTGAGGATTCAAAACAAAGATATGACGCGGGAAATTTGAAAGTACGCCGGCGTATCAGTAGATACGCCGGCGTACTCGCTTTGTGGATCTGCCCCATAGTCTTTCTACTCTCTATGAGATAAATCAGCCTAATTTAAACAGTCTTATTAATGTATGTAAAACTTTTCCCATTTTGGGCATTAGAGGTGAGCTTTAGAGCAGGAGAATAAGAAGCGCATATTTATCTTCCATTAACACCCCCAAAGCCCTAGTCTCCTGCTGAAGCCCCCGCAACATTGGTTTGGGGTGTACACAAAACCAAGGCCTCCCCCTCCCAATGGCAGCACTCCGGCCTTTATAAGCCACAAGTCAATTCACGGTCTAATACTACTGGAGGTTTCACTACTTCTGGCCACGCTGTAGCTTAAATTACCTATATTTTCCCTTTTAATGATAAAATTGCCAACCCCTGCCCTGTGTTACCTGTGAACGTAACCCATGTGATGGATGTAATCCAAGGCTTTCAACACTCCGAGCAGGATGTAAGCGATTGCCAGCTCACTCATTCCATCTGTGAAGTGTGTGCAGATCAGGTCTTTGGCTGACCCTGTCAGGAGAGACATGGTGAGTGTTAGGGGGGGGCATTTACTAAAACTGGCGCACACCGAATTTGGTGCTGCTGTGCATGGTAACCAATCAGCTTCTAACTTCAGCTTGTTCACTTAAACTTCGCAAAAAAACCTAGAAGCCGTTTGGTTACTATGCACAGCTGCACCAGATTCTATATGCACCAGTTTTAGTAAATTTCCCCCTTAATGTCAGGAGAGAGAACAAGCAACTTCAGTCTATCAAACTTGCTGCACTTTGTAAGCCATTCCAAAAAAGACAGACATGGTGCAGTCTCCTAATCAAACCTGCGCTGGAATCAGGTGCTCTGTTCCATTGTTGGGAAAGCCGAACCGGTCATATTGTATAGGTGGCCTTTAAAAGGGGTTGCAAAGGTTTGTTTTTTATTTTCCAAATAGGTTCCTTTAAGCTAGTGCATTGCTGGTTCACTTACTTTTTCCTTCCAAAATGTTTTCTTTGTCTAAATTTCTCACTTCCTGTTCCTCCTCAGTAAGCTGTTCTGGCTGACTAACCCCCATGGATGATGGGGCAAGCTTACTGAGGAGAAACAGGAAGTGAGAAATTCAGACAGAATAAATAAACATTTAGAAGGGAAATGGAAGGAAAAGGTACGTGAACCAACAATGCACTAGCTTAAAAGGGGTTGTAAAGGTAAAAGTTTTTTTTACCTTAATGCATTAAGGTAAAAAAACATCTGACAGCACCACCCCCCCGATCCCCCGTTTTACTTACCTCACCGTTCGAAAGTCCCGGGCGTGTGCTTGTCATCCTGTTCGGTTCCCAGCCTGGCCCTTGATTGGCTAGGCTGGGCAGATTGATAGCAGCGCAGCCATTGGCTGGCGCTGCTGTTAATCACAGCGGATGACGTGGCGCGCCGGGGGGCGGGGACGAGTGATACAGTCGGCGGCTGTGGCCGCCGCTGTATCACGGGAGCGCACTCGCAAAAGCTTTCCACCATGCAAGCTTGCTCGCATGAAGGTAGAAAGCTTTTGCGAGGAGGAGCCGAGACAGCCGCCGAGGGACCCCAGAAGACAGGATTCGGGGCCACTCTGTGCAAAACAAGCTGCGCAGTGGAGGCAAGTATAACATGTTTGTTATTTTTTTTTTTTTTATTCTGCCTTTAGTGTTCCTTTAAAGGAACCCATTTTGAAAATAAAAAAACAAAACCTCTACAACGCCTTTAACACTAACAGTACTAAGTGAAAGTATCTAAAAGGCAAAACTTTATTCGTTTTGGATAGCTCGGAGAATGGTTAGAACCTCCATTTGTGTTTTTTTTTATGTCAGAGTCCTGTTGGGGAAATTTTCTTTCCTGTCCCATAGACACAACTGGAAATTAGAGAAAATGTTTTTAACATGAAAGGAAATTCCCTCAAACAATTGTCAGTAGCTACCCATCAACAGTGCTCTAAATGTCACCTTAGCAAATGACATTTTTCTTTCCAGTATCTACTTACCATAAGCCATGAAAGGGGTGACCACCCAAAGCTCATTGTTGGCTATGAATGTGGCTCTGTGAGGGAGGATGTTGGGATGGTTGAACAGCTTTGACACATGAAGTTCCGTCTGCAGACAAGAAGATGTGGTTAGTATCGACAGACACCTAAAAATACCATGCAAGTACTATTGGTGCTTCTGACAGATTCAGCAGATAAAGTCAGCATCTCCTGGTCAGTATGGAATATGAAACCAACCCGTAGTCCTGGCTACCTCTCGTCACACAGCCAAATGATAGATCACATCATCTGTGCTGAACAGGACTAGTGGACCGATGTTCCAACACAACCAATGCTCTGGCCTTTGGTCATGTGACCAGCATCAGAGAGTGCTTGGAGCACAATATTGGGAAGAAAAGGTAAGTATTCCATTAACGCGTTTTGGGGATAAGGATGGTTAGGATAAAATATGTTTTGTTTCTGAATAAAGATCTATTTTAAAGTGCAAGTTCACTCTAGAACAGTGGTTCTCAACCTTCCTAGTGCCGTGACCCCTTGATAAAATTTCCCAGGTTGTGGGGACCCCTAACAATAAAATGATTTTCATAGCGTGGGTTGTCAGCACCCAAGGCAAAATGGGTAATTTGCGCCCATAGCCCATGAACATTTAGAGCTCCCAAGGTTCCTTTCCACTTGTACAATATTAAAACCCCTTTGTGGTGTCTCGTAGCAGTGACACCTATGCCGAAATCAGGAGATAGGGTCTCCTCCAGCCCCTCTCACTTCACATTCCTCACCATTTAGCTGACTAGTCTCTGCCCCCAAGCCATGCCATGAACTGAATGGGCGGCTGCAAAGAGGCTGAGTTGGCGACCGCGGGATCCAGGAACAGCCCTGCTGAGCGGCCACAAAAAGGCTGGGAGAGCGGCAGGATTCGGTGACCCCTGGCAAATCATCATTTGACCCACGAGGGGGTCCCAACCGCAGGTTGAGAACCACTGCTCTAGAATGAATGACATAAAAAGCCTAGCACCCCATTTGGCTTATGTCAGCACTCCAGTTATCCAACAACCAGCACTGGAAACTGCTGGCCATTTACCAGTGACACCTCGCACCTCATGTGATCTACATACTGTGACTGCAAAGCCTGAACTACGGTCAAAAATAGAGGGAACACCGTTAGGGAATATTGATAGTTTGCAAACTTAGGTAAAGCAGGCAATAGGTGGTAAATGTGGTCTTTTATAAAAAGGTATGTTTATACAAGATACTTGGAAGTGCATTCATCAGGGGGAATGCAGCAAACATCTGAGGGTATAAAGAAGTACCGTATTTATCTTGCTATAACGCGCCCCGGCGTATAGCTCGCACCCCCCTAACTTGAAGGAAAATTCCTGAAAAAAAAAAAATACTTACAGTTTGGATGCCCCTTGTCGTTGTCTTGCCCGTCGTCAATCGCGTCCTGCCCGTCGTCCATCGGCGGCCTCGTCCGGTCCGGCGTCCTTCTGCGGCCATCGTGGTGTCCTCCCCGCTCGATCCCCGCGCTGTGTTTGAACCACTGCGCCGACATATACCGAGCGCAGTACACTCGGGTATAGTCGGGCAGGCTCGGCTCCTCTCGCGTAAAGGACGTACAGGACGTGACCGCGAGAGGAGCTGAGCCTGCCCGACTATACCTGAGTGTACTGCGCTCGGTATATGTCAGCGCAGTGGTTCAAACAGGGATTTTCAGGGCAAAAAAGTGTGCGGTATACGCCGATAAATACAGTAAATAATAAAGCTACATAATGAATAAATGACACAAAAATGGAGGAAAGATTACCTGCAGGAAGGCCACCATATCATTGGTACAAGACTCCAAGTTAATTCTTCTGATACAAACATACTCTCCCAACGGTTTGTACCGTGCCAAGTTTACTGTCATCAGGTCTTCAAATCCTCTCCCTGAGGAAGAAGAGAAAGCATCAGCAGACCATCGGATTCTAAATGGTACAAAATCGCTTTGTAAACAAGGCCTGGACAAATCCCAGAAAATTTAGACAGTTGAGTCTAAATTCCTTCTCCCTTGTATTTAGATCAATGAACACTGGGCTTCCTGATTGACCGAGGTGGAGATTGTGACATCATCTGCCCAATTCTCCACCTCGACAAATCACAGGAAGTCTTGTATTTACTGATAAAAATACAAGGCTTCTCCCGAATGGCACTAGAAGCACTAAGCCCGACTCTCTGGCAGCAGATGGGAAGTTGTCTGTACTGCTGTTTGAACACAACAGCACTTACTGTAAGAAGCTAATGCTACTTACAGTCCATCACAATACACCCAGAGGCCACATCGTTAATAGAAATAGTTTGTTTGGGCCAGCTTGGCCAAAATTGACTTTTTAAAGTGACATTAAACAAACAGTGAGTTAATTTTTTTTCTTTTTTAAGATGGTGACAGATGATCAGCAATCCAGATATCTAGCTTTGGACTTCCCTTCAATTTTTAGATTGGGGAATTTAAAAACCTGAGACCACCCAGCCTTGTTCCCAGGCTCGTGAACAAGGAGTTCAGAGATATTTGCAGAGCTGCACAAAATCTATTTGGAAATGATCATTACAGGAGTGGGCAAGTTGTCCCCATGTTGAGATAAAATGCTTGGCTACCATGTACCGGTCCCGGGCTGGTGATACATAGCAATTAAGACCAACCAGAAAATATCAGCCATTTACCTATGACAGTGAGGAGCTCGTAACAACTATTATCCGGAGCGTATACACCCATGGTGTCCGGACCGCGACAAGACGCTATGGACTCCGCGCTGGCAGCTTCATCGGGCTGAAGGAGAACGCAGGACAGTACACCAAGGTAGAAAAAGACAAGAAGAAACAAAGTCACTCTGTCAGATCACAATATCTCACTGATGAGAAAAGTGGGCAATTTATAAAAACAAGTGCATAGGGACAGCACAGAATAGCGACAGTTTAAATAGTAACATTCCTGCCAAAATGTCCTTTCTGGTTAAAGGACCCCCTATCTGTTGGAGGCATTGAACAGTGACACTGGACAAATAAAGCCTCATGCACACTGGGCATTTTGCCCACTCTTGTAGACAACTTACCTCTTGGCAGCAGCGCTTTGGCAGAAAAAAAAAACAATTGTAAACACATGTAACGTGCGTGAAGCACTTGGGTGTTACAGGAATTAATTTCAATGGCCCGAATAATAAATGTATCCTGTCCATTGAAATTAATTAACACGCCTAGCGTTAAAAGGGGTTGTAAAGGTTTGTTTTTTTATTTTCTACATAGGTTCCTTTAAGCTTGTGCATTGTTGGTCCACTTACCTTTTCCTTCGATTTCCCTTCTAAATATGTTTCTCACTCCCTGTTCCTCCTCAGTAAGCTTGCCCCCATCATCCGAGACGTTCTGGCTGGGGGTTAGTCAGCCAGAACAGCTTACTGGAGGAGGAACAGGAAGTGAGAAATTTAGACAAAGAAAAAAAACATTTAGAAGGGAAATCGAAAGAAAAGGTAAATGAACCAACAATGCGCTAGCTTAAAGCGATTGTAAACCCCCATATACATTTTCTTATTTTTTTTTACACCTGCAAGGCAAAAGCCATAATGAGCTAGTATGCACCGCATATTAGCTCATTATGCAATACTTACCTCGGAACGAGGTGTAGGGAACTTACCTGGTCCACGCCGAGCGAGATGTCATCTTGACTCAGCGTGTCTTCCGGTTATCGCTGCTCCAGCGCTGTGATTGGCTGGAGCGGCGATGTCGTCACTCCCACGCGCATGCGCGGGCGAGATTTCATTCCGGCAAGGGGCGGCCGGCCCTTCAGCCGAGGATCCCCCCTGCGCATGTGCAGCTGCAATCAGCGGCGCATTGCGAGGGGAATATCTCCTAAACCGTACAGGTTTAGGAGATATTCTTTATACCTACAGGTAAGCCTTATTATAGGCTTACCTGTAGGTAAAAGTGAAAAAGTGGGGTTTACAACCACTTTAAAGGAACCTATTTAGAAAATAAAAAAGACGAACCTTTACATCCCCTTTAATACATTTTTAGAAGAATTTACCAATGTCAAGCGTTTTTTCTGCCAAAAGGCTGCTGCTCCTGTATGCACGTCAGTGGTTTTTTTTTTCTGCCTCTAAACACCTATGTATGTATGTATGTATGAACACAGACTAACATAAAGGGGCATTTAGAGGCGAAAAAAAAAAACAAAAAAACGCCGCCAGACGCCCCCAACAGCAACATCCAGCGTGCATGAGGCTTAAAGCAGAGCTGCTACTTGCACTGGATAGGAGGCACACTGCACCTGCCTTGATAAATTCTCCTATTGACTTTAAATTAGTAGAAGCATGAAGATCACAATACAGAAACAATGATGGTAATCATCACAATGTAGAAGTCCCAACAAAATATGTGATGCAATGAGAATTATTACAACGTGTTATACTGGAGTTATGTAGATGATAATTAGATTTTGTTTTAATGATCGGAATTTACAGCTACAAACCAAAGTACATCCTTCAAGTCCACACCGATTGCTCCTCTAATGGGTATCCACTGAGTTTATACACACATAGGTAGATTCAGGTACGAGGGCTTAAACTTGTGGCGGCGTAGCTTAGCCTGTTTAGGCTACGCCGCCGTAAGTTAGCTAGGCAAGTACATGATTCTCAATGTACTTGCCTGCTAATAGACGGCGGCGTAGCCTAAAACGGGCAGGCGTAAGGGCGCCAAATTCAAATGTGCTGGAGGGGGGCGTGTTTGATGATAATAAGGCTTGACCTCACGTTTTTTACATTTTTCTTATTTTAACTGCGCATGCGCCGGGCGCCTACATTTCCCAGTGTGCATTGCGGCTACGTACGCCGCACGGGCCTATTGATTTAGACGTGGACGTAAATCCCGATTCGCGGACGACTTGCGCAAACGACGTAAAAAATTTGAATCTCGCGGCGGGAACGGCGGCCATACTTTAACATTGTTATTCCACCTAATAGGTGGAATAACTTTAGGCCTGCTAATGCCTTACGGAAACGGCGTAAATCGACTGCGGCAGCCGGGCGTACGTTCGTGAATCGACGTATCAACTCATTTACATATTCTACGCCGACCGCAATGGAAGCGCCACCTAGCGGCTATTCAAAATATTGCAATCTAAGATAGGATGGCGCAAGCCGTCGTATCTTAGATATGTTTAAGCGTATCTCTGTTTGAGCATACACTTAAACATAGGTCGAAATAGATTCTGAGTTAGGTCGGCTTATCTACTGATAAGTCGGCCTAACTCTACCTGAATCTACCTAACAGATTTTATTTAGATTAGAATATACTAAAATTATATTATAGATATATTCATGGTTTTATTTGTAAAAAGTTTACCATTTTTGTAAAGACAGTCTTGCGATTTACAATTCCTTCCACGTAGATTCTGGTTCAGCGGAACAGCTTCCTGTGTCACCTCCTGTCCCCAAGTCTGTGCAATCCAGCAGCATTAAAGTGATTGTTAAAGACTTGTTTTGCTGTGTTTCAGTGGAGTTTCACAGAGCAAACAGGATCCTCCTCTTCTCGGGTCCCTCTTTTGAGATCCTGGCCCCTCCCTCTTGCCGAGCCCCCCCCCCCACAGCAAGCGGCTTGCTATAGGGGCCCCCGAGCCGAGTCACAGTCAGACACGGAGCTGTGGCCCCCAGCCCCATTCCCTTTCTCTCTCCTGGTTGGCTGACTGACAGCAGCAAGAGGAAGAAGAATATAGAACAAAGTACGCTCCCTTTACAATATGTGGGTGAGCACCACACACGCAGCACAAGTCAAGTACTTGAGAAGTCGGAAAAATGTCCATGAAAATGAAATGAAAGGTGTCACATACAATACAGGCAGCACTGTTATGGATTACAGACTCACCCCCGCAGCCTGATCTATTAAGAGAGTCAGAGAGGGCAGTACACATCTCTAGCATCTTTCCATATGCAGCCTGTTTATTCTGAGTTTCTTTTTTCATACACCACATCAAATTTAGTAGAACATTGTGTAGAAAACTGTTGCTATCATACATCCTCTTCTCTCCTAGCACTGTGCTAAATGACAGATCAAAAGTCAGGTTATTAATTGCATTTATTCACCCATGGTCCAAATTCTTACCTTGATGAATGCATGCAAGTCATGATATTGATGTAGACGATCCAGCTGCCTTTATATGGGGAAACTGGACCAGAGAAACATCTCCTACTTGGCTGCAGGCCACCAAATAATTAGAAATTACTGTTAATGGCCAGTCCTGACAGAAATGGGTTTTCAGAGCAGGTACCACCCCCTCTTGCAATGCTTAGGGGCAAGATCACAGTCTGAGCAAAATATTCCCACAAGCTCCTGTGATACTGATCTACAATACTTCTTCTGCAATATGTTTCGCTACTCTGGTTACAACCTCAGTTTGCAAAAATGGCCACCCAACCTACCATCGGCTCCTAGCACGACCCTGAACATAAGTTAGGTAGATTCACAAAGAGTTAGGTCGGCGTATCAGTAAATAAGCCGACCTAACACAGAATCTACGCCGACTTATGTTTAAGTGTATTCTCAAACAGAGATACACTTAAACATATCTAAGATACGACGGCTTGCGCCGTCCTATCTTAGGTTGCAATATTGAGGCTGGCCGCTAGGTGGCGCTTCCATTGCGGTCGGTGTAGAATATGTAAATTAGTAGATACGCCGATTCACGAACGTACGCCCGGCCGCCGCAGTACATTTACGCCGTTTCCGTAAGGCATTATCAGGCCTAAAGTTATTCCATCTATTAGATGGAATAGTAATGTTAAAGTATGGCCGCCGTTCCCGCTTCGAAATTTTTACGTCGTTTGTGTAAGTCGTCCGCGAATAGCGATTTACGTCCATGTCGAAATCAATAGGCCCGCGCGGCGTACTTAGCCGCAATGCATACTGGGAAATGTAGGCGCCCGGCGCATGCGCAGTTAAAGAAAACGTCAAAAACGTAAGGTCAAGCCCAATTAACATAAAACACGCCCCCCCTTACACACATTTGAATTAGGCGCCCTTACGCCCGCCTGCTTTAGGCTACGCCGCCGTAACTTAGCAGGCAAGTACATTGTGAATCATGTACTTGCCTAGCTAACTTACGGCGGCGTAGCCTAAACACGCTAAGCTACGCCGCCGCAAGTTTAGGCATCTCTACGTGAATCTACCTAAAGTGTCTGTATATCAAAGGAAACACACAACTGTAGGAAGACTAATGGGGGAAAGGGGCTATAGAATGAATAGTCAAAAGTACCCAGAAATCTAAGTGTGCTCTACAAGACCAGGCTGCTTGGGATGAGCCTGACCCACATTCAGATGCCTCCATGCTGTACATACAAACACATGCTGCATTGACAGGCATTCCCACTTACTTTCTTTCGGGACTCCCCTAAATGCGAGTCTAGAGGAAGGGAGAGGAGGATTGGCTCAGCTTAGAACAAGCATAGATATAGAACATAAAATGCAAGCACTAATCCTCTTTAAAGTGGACCAAAACTATAAAAACACCCCTATTCTGCCCTGAATATCCTGTCCTTCAAGACTGATACAAAAAGTAAAAATTGGCACATCTACTGACCTTTCATAAAGAAATGAATGGTCTGGGATTTTGGTCATGTGATCTCAGCTATATGGAATGACAGGTACAGTCAGAGAAGATGCTCAGACATCTCAGCCTAAACTTCAGTCTAAGCTTAGGTCATATGACCAATGACCAGTCTTTGATAGCCTGGCCAGCTATGGTGGGCTGGAGAAGCAATTACTTTAGGTAAGGTAAGCATTTAAAGTGAACTAGATATCATTTTTTATGTCAAGGGCGGGCATGCCATGTACATGTGTCAGCTCTCGAGTTCCAGACAAGCGGTTCGGCCTAGACTCAGATGATGTCGTCATCAGTCTACTCAAAGCAGGAAGAAGAACTTCCTCAGTCTCTTCCCCCCCAGGGATTGCACTGTACATTGTAACTTTGTAGAAAAGCAGGCGAGAGGCTGCAGCAGGGACTGACATTTATGAACAAGGCCAAGAACTACAAAAACCCTGGACTTTACATAATGGAAATTTCTGAGAGGATATCTTGGTCCAAGAAATAGATCTTGACCCCTGAGGATGCCTGGACAGAGATGGTACAATCCTAACGGAAAAAAAAGCAGAGGCCACTGGGGGGGGTGGTCGATATCGTTTTATCAGGGCGATACCAATTTTTTCGACTTATAGCCGATATCTGGAGCAGATATTCTGGACACTATCCTTAAATTTTATTTTTCACTTTTATTGCTGTCAAAAGGAAAGTAAACATCCCATGTGACAGTAATAGGCAGTGACAGGTACTCTTTATGGAGGGATCTGGGTTCTATAAGACCCCAAACTCCTCCACTGCACTTAAAAGTATTCAAAACGCCAAGATCAGCGTTTTTTGAATACTTTCTAGGTTTTAAAACTGCCTCCTTTAGGATGCCAGTAATCTGGAAGTGATGTCATGACTTTTTCTGATTCCGGCTTTGTTTGGGTCCGCGGCCAGCCAGTGAACGTGCCAGTTGGTCGTTCTGTGTGATGGGAGACCTGGGTGGAGCAGAGGGGAAAATGACATGCCCTCCCACAGTTTGTAATAACAGCTGAGCGCATCGGTTGTTATTACAAGAAAGTTAACCATCCTCTCTAAAGAACGGTGCAGAGGTGATGCATGCGATTTTGAATTCGCAGCAGTGTGAACCTAGCCTCACACAGATCTTTGAATGAGAGAACTGCCATCACGGTTCTCAACGAACTACCAAGGTGCCCATCAGTGCCCTGGTAGTTAACCGACAGTTCCTGCATCTGCCTGTACGGAGATACGGGCAGACAGCTCTCAGCAGTGTCTGCAGCAGCCGGATATTGTACCCAACATCCACGGATAGCAGGAGCAATGCTCTGCAGACTCAATTGTAAAAAAATATTACATTTTACTTTTACATTACTTTTTTTTTTAAAGGTGAACTTATCCATTAACATTAAAACTGGCTCTAGGTCTACTTTAAGGATTGCTCTTTAATACTTAGGCCTCGTACACACAACGGGACCTGTCTGATGAAAACGGTCCGCGTACCGTTTTCATTGGACATGTCCGCTGGGATAATTTGGTCTGATGGCTGTACACACCATCAGACCAAATAACCCGCGGACAGGATATGCAGTGACGTGGCCGCGACGATGATGTGGCGACGTGCGCGACCCTGGAAGGTCAATGCTTCCACGCATGCGTCAAATCACTTTGACGCATGCGAGGGCTTTCGGCCGAGCGGACATGTCCGGTGAGTCATACAGACGACCGAACATGTCCGACGAACAGGCTTCCAGGGGACATGTTTCTTAGCATGCTAAGAAACATTTGTCCGCTGGAAACCTGTCCGCTCGGCCGGGAATCCGGTCCGGTCGGCCGTACAGACGACCGAACATGTCCACGGACCAGTTTCAGCAAACATGTTCGGACGTGTGTACGAGGCCTAAGAAGTAGACACCTTCCCAGAAAAGCATTATTCTATTACCATGTCAGGGAATAATTGACATCGACCTATAAATGTACTGTTTAGGTACCTTTTTTTACCATCTATTAGCTATGGGAACAGGATGCGGAAGAAGGGGTTATAGCAAAGGTCCACTTTATCCTTAATTCCTGTAATAAAAAAAACCCAACTACTGAATCAAAACATGCAAAGCAGGCCACTGAAAGAGAAAAAAAGAAGATTAAAGAAACACACAGAAGGGAAGTCTCTACTTTGTCACATGAAAATAAAAAAACTAAAACACTGGGAGGAGTGGTATCAATTCCCAACAATGGGGATGAGGATTTAAACAACTAACCTCCAAAAAACTCCAGTTCCCTCAAGCCATCAACCAGGATCCGGTCAGAAACCCAACGCTGGAGGAAAAAAATAAACAAGGAAAAAAAAAAAGTGATACAAAAGTACAAAATGACAGACTAGGAACCGGCTCTGGGGATGTTCAGGTTTGTGTCTATTATGATCAGGAATAAGAGATACATTTTTGTTGGGTGAACATGAAATAATAATATCTTTAACCACTTAAGACCCAGACCATAATGCAGGTTAAGGACCTTGCCCCTTTTTGCCATTCCGCACTGCGTCGCTTTAATTGACAATTGTGCGGTCGTGCGACGTGGTTCCCAAATAAAATTGGCGTAATTTTTTCCCACAAATAGAGCTTTCTTTTGGTGGTATTTGATCACCTCTGCGGTTTTTATTTTTTGCGCTATAAACAAAAATAGAGCGACAATTTTGAAAAAAATTCAATATTTTTTACTTTTTGCTATAATAAATATCCCCCAAAAATATATAAAAAAAAATATTTTTTTCCTCAGTTTAGGCCGATACATATTCTTCTACCTATTTTTAGTAAAAATCGCAATAAGCGTTTATCGATTGGTTTGCGCAAAATTTATAGCGTTTACAAAATAGGGAATAGTTTTATTGCATTTTTATTAATAATTATTTTTTTACTACTAACCAGTGATTTTTTTTCATAACTGCGACATTATGGCGGACACATCGGACAATTTTGACACATTTTTGGGACCATTGTCATTTTCACAGCGAAAAGTGCTATAAAAATGCATCGATTACTGTGAAAATGACAATGCAGTAAAGGGAGTTAACCACTAGGGGGCGCTGTAGGGGTTAAGTGTGACCTCATATGTGTTTTCAACTGTAGGGGGGCTGGGCTGGACTCGTGACATCAGTGATCGTCTTTCCCTATATCAGGGAACAGAGATCACTGACATTGCCACAATGAAGAATGGGGAAGGTGTGTTTACACACACACACACACACACACACACACACACACACACACACCTCACCACGTTCTTCAGCTCCTGTGACCGTTCGCGGGACACCAGCGGCAATCGGGTCTGCGGGCGCGATCATGTAGTTTCAGACCGGTCGTGAGCGTGCCGCGCTCGCGACCTGGCTCTTAAAGAGGACGTACAGGTACGTGCTTGTGCCCTTCTGCCGACGTATATCGGCGTGAAGGGGTCCTTAAGTGGTTAAAGGCCCCTTTCACACAATCGGCCCGCCTGTCTGTTTTTCAGGCGGATCCAAGCGGACCACCCCTTGACTTCTATGGGCAGGCAGAAGTCAACAGGGATGTGTATGCCATCCGATCTGACAAGATCCGCTCAAAACAGAAGGATGGCGATACAGTCGCCATCTGTCCAGCGCATGAGTTTTCATCCGATCTCCCCAAAGAGAACAGCGGGGCTCTGACAGGTCCGTCCCTAAACAGTGAGCAGAGACGGACCTGTCATCCGCCTGTTTAGTGGGGATCAACGGATCGGTCTCCTGCTGAGCTAGCGGAGTCCTTTCTGCGCATCCGTCACCTGTGAAAGGGGCCCAAGTCTCTAAAATGTGTTTTGTATAGAGGGACGTTTCATGTGTCTCTTAAGGAGACTATTGGATGGAAGGTTAGGAGAACAAAGTATTTAGTGCCGTCTGTGCCTTCCTATCCTGGTGACACCATGGGGGTTGATTTACAAAAACGGAAGTGAAAAATCTGGTGCAGCTCTGCATAGAAAACCAATCAGCTTCAACAATTAACCACACAATGAGCATCCAAACAGCATAAACAAAATCAAACATAAAATAAACCCTGGCCACTTTGGGCATCTACCTTCACCACACAGGAACCTATCTATGGAGTCTGGTACAGCCTAGTGCTGGGCAGACACTGCTGGTCATACAGCAGAAAAACAATAGTCTTTTGTTTTTTATCACACAGAAAAATCAATCCTCTCCTCAACTTCTCAGAAGACTTTCAGTATGCTGCTCTCCTTCCTCACAAAGCCTCAGGAAGCAGCAATTCAGTGGTAATCCTCTGGACTACTTATAGAGGCCTTAATTGCCTCATTCTGAACAGCTGGAGTCTTCCAACGGCCTTTAGCCTTTTCTGGCTACATTTGCAACCGACGCCTAATAACAATTGGTGTATTGTCTAAACAAGGCAAAAATGTATGTCCCGTCTGTGACAACACCCACAGATTTACCTGACTTCCTGTCACAATGGTTATAGCCATCGTATCCCCCTAATAATGAAGGGTGTATTTCCCTATGTGGATGTTTCACTTTAATAATTAGCTCCTACATCAAGAGCCCCGGATTGTTCTGTGTCTAGCTCACCCTAGGATACAATCAGGACACTTGAGCTCTTAATCTGTGACTTTTGGACTCGTTATGATTACACATGGAACTCAATTATCCTGTAACCTTCTTGATTTATCCTTGCATTGGGATTTCTTTTTTTCCCTCCGCTTTTACAATATACAATGTAACCGCCTCATTGTTTATTAACCTTACCGGTTCGAAGTTCTTTGCCAATAAAATACTTTTACAAAAGAAAACCAATCAGCTTCTGTTTTTTTTTTTTTGGCCAAAGCTTAATTGAAGAAGCTGAAGTTAGAAGCTGATTGGCTACCACGCACAGCTGCACCATATTTTGCACTCTACAGTTTTAGTAACTCAACCCACATGATTTGTATAAATTCCCAGGGCTGAACAGTCACTTTATTTTAACAGTAACGAGCTCAGGCATGTTCAGACAAATCTGAACCCGCCGGAGCCATCCCACTGTGAAGCCGACAGCCGGTGACAGACGTGTAAATCACCTTGCATAAATGCATGACATCATAGTGATGTTATTATCCAAATTTAATAACGTTGGCTCACTGTGCTCTAGAGTAGCCTCTTGTTCTTACCTGCAGGCAGATAAAAAAGGCCTTCAATTGCTCAGGCAAAGAATACAAATTACCTTTAACCACTTGCCGACCGCCGCATGTATATGTACGTCCACAGAATGGCACGTACAGGCACATTGGCATACCTGTACGTCCATGCCTTTCCCGCGGGGAGCGATCCGGGACTACGGCCCGGCTATTCGTTTATAGACGCTCCGTCACGATCACTCCCCGGAGCTGAAGAACGGGGAGAGCCGTATGTAAACACGGCTTCCCCGTGCTTCACTGTGGTGGCTGCATCGATCGAGTAATCCCTTTTATAGGGAGACTCGATCGATGACGTCAGTCCTACAGTCACACCCCCCTACAGTTGTAAACACACACAAGGTGAACCCTAACTCCTACAGCGCCCCCTGTGGTTAACTCCCAAACTGCAACTGTCATTTTCACAATAAACAATGCAATTTAAATGCATTTTTTGCTGTGAAAATGACAATGGTCCCAAAAATGTGTCAAAATTGTCTGAAGTGTCCGCCATAATGTCACAGTCACGAAAAAAACGCTGATCGCCGCCATTAGTAGTAAAAAAAAAAAAAAAAAATTTATAAAAATGCAATAAAACTATCCCCTATTTTGTAAACGCTATAAATTTTGCGCAAACCAATCGATAAACGCTTATTGCGATTTTTTTTACCAAAAATAGGTAGAAGAATACGTATCGGCCTAAACTGAGGAAAATCTTTTTTTTTATATATATGTTTTTGGGGGATATTTATTATAGCAAAAAGTAAAAAATATTGCATTTTTTTCAAAATTGTCGCTCTATTTTTGTTTATAGCGCAAAAAATAAAAACCGCAGAGGTGATCAAATACCACCAAAAGAAAGCTCTATTTGTGGGGAAAAAAGGACGCCAATTTTGTTTGGGAGCCTAGTCGCACGACCGCGCAATTGTCTGTTAAAGCGACGCAGTGCCGAATCGCAAAACCTGGCCTGGGCATTTAGCAACAAAATGGTCCGGGGCTTAAGTGGTTAAGGCCAGCAACAGTGGCTAGACATAAATACTTTCTTTCTCTCCCGCTTTGCCAGGGAAGCCCAAAAAAGGGCGCCTGGCGATCCTCTGGATCAACTGTGGGTACAGGATTGTGTAGATCAGGGGTCCTCAAACTACGGCCCTCCAGTTGTTCAGGAACTACAATTCCCGTCATGCCTAGTCATGTCTGTGAATGTCAGAGTTTTACAATGCCTCATGGGACTTGTAGTTCCGCAACAGTTGGAGGGCCGTAGCTTGAAGATCCCTGGTGTATATGGAGGTTTTCTATTTGTTTTTTTGGTTGAACTAGATGGCCTGGATTCACAAAGCACTTACGCCGACGTATCTCGAGATACGCCGCGTAAGTGTAAATATGCGCTGTCGTATCTGTTCGCCGTGCCCACAGAACTAAGATATGCCTGAAAATCGGCTTCATCCGACCGACGTAACTTTCCTACGCCGTCGTATCGTGGGCGCATATTTAAGCTGGCCGCAAGTGGCGCTCCCATTGATTTCCTATTCAAATATGGAAATGAGGGAGATACGTCGATTCACGAACGTACTTGCGACCGGCGCATAATATATGTGGTTTGCGTAAGTCATACGTCCGGCGTAAAGTTATTCCCCATCTATGAGGCGCAGCTCATGCAAACGTATGGACCAGGGAACACAGCCGTCGTATTTTACACCGTTTACGTAGTACGTGAATAGGGCTGGGCGTAGGTTACGTTCACGTCGTAGGCAGTGATTCGTCGTATCTTAGGCAGTCGATCCGACCTGATTCTGAGCATGCGCACTGGGATACGTCCACGGGACGGCACATGCGCCATTCGTATCTTTATGGCGCTCGGCCCAACATGGGGTCACACCTCATTAGGATGGCTCACGCCCACTTCCACTTACGGCAGGTTGCGCCGAGGGAACCCAGCGCAGTTTGGGAGGCAAGTACTTTGTGAATTCGATGCCTGCCTCTCTGCGCTGCTTCGGCGTAGCGTATATTGAATATGCTACGCCGGCAATAATATGCGCCAATGTATGTGAATCCGGGCCATAGTCTTTTTTCACTCCCATGTACCTCTGTGTGCTCACCCCCCCTGTCTAAGAGAGGCCTCCTCTTATCTTGGAGAGAACTCCTCTCATTAGCGTCTTCTTGGGATAGAAAATGTCCTCAATGGAACACAGACAGCAAACAAATGAATAAACCTTCCAGCATGTTTGACCCGCCCCGTATCGGTCTGTATTTCACCACTCCCTGACCAGTGGCAGTTCTAGTGTCATGACACTGGAGAGCTGCTATCTACTCACCAGACACTTTATTAGGTACCCCTTGCTGGTACTGGGTCGGACCCCCCTTTGCCTTCAGAGCGACCTTAAAGCGGAGCTCCACCCTAAAGTGGAACTCACGCTGATCGGAACCCGCCCCCCCTCCGGTGTCACATTTGACACCTTTCAGGGGGGAGGGGGGTGCAGATACCTGTCTAAAGACAGGTATGGCAGCATCAACAGATCTCTGCACAGCCAGCATTAATAGACTCTCTGTCTTCCTTAAACAATAGACCCCTCTCCCAACAGTAGATCTCTTTCAGCAACAACCGACTCCCCCCCCAGCAACATAAGATCAATGGTGATCCGTTGCACCCCTAGTTTTTCCAATCTTCCATTGTCCAATTTTGGTGAGCCTGTGCAAATTGTACCCTCAGTTTCCTGTTCTTAGCAGGAGTGGCACCTGGTGTAGTCTTCTGCTGCTGTAGCGCATCTGCTTCAAGAATCCGATGTGTTGTGCATTCAGAGATGTATTCTGCATACCTTGGTTTCAACGAGTGGTTATTTGAGTTACCGTTGCCTTTCTATCATCTCGAACTAATCTTCACATTCTCCTCTGACAGCAACAAAGCATTTTCCATCACATAACTGGATATTTTCTCTTTTTTAAACTATTCTCTGTAAACCCGAGAGATGATTGTGTGTGAAAATCCCAGTAGATCAGCAGTTTGAAATCCTCAGACCAGCCCGTCTGGCACCAACAACCATGCCATGTTCAAAGTCACTTAAATCCATTTTCTGATGCTCAGTTTCAACCAGTTGTCTTCACCACGTCAAGACGCCTAAATGCATTGAGTTTCTGCCATGTGAATGGCTGATTAGCAATTTGTGTTACCAATCAATTGAACAGGTGTACCTAATAAAGTGACTGGTGAGTCTATATTGCTTCTGTACTTACCACAGAGATGCTCCAAGAATTCACGGACCAGATAAGAACTAAATGTTACAAAGGAAATAAAAAATTCCTCCATGGAGGACAACTTACAAGAAAAGACATGAGGTCCTCTTTATGTCAAATAGATGTTAAGATGCCATAAACTAGAACCTGAAAAGTTGGAAAAGATCCGATTAATGGAAAGATCTGATTACACACAGGGACTCCCCACTGCTCTGCTGTCACCATGACTACACACAGGGACTCCCCACTGCTCTGCTGTCACCATGACTACACACAGGACCCCCCACTGCTCTGCTGTCACCATGACTACACACAGGGACTCCCCACTGCTCTGCTGTCACCATGACTACAGACAGGACCCCCCACTGCTCTGCTGTCACCATGACTACACACAGGGACTCCCCACTGCTCTGCTGTCACCATGACTACACACAGGGACCCCCCACTGCTCTGCTGTCACCATGACTACACACAGGACCCCCCACTGCTCTGCTGTCACCATGACTACACACAGGGACTCCCCACTGATCTGCTGTCACCATGACTACACACAGGACTCCCCACTGCTCTGCTGTCACCATGACTACACACAGGACCCCCCCCCCCCTACTGCTCTGCTGTCACCAAGACTACACACAGGACACCCCCACTGCTCTGCTGTCACCATGACTACACACAGGGACTCCCCACTGCTCTGCTGTCACCATGACTACACACAGGACCCCCACTGATCTGCTGTCACCATGACTACATACAGGCACTCCCCACTGCTCTGCTGTCAACATGACTACACACAGGACCCCCCACTGCTCTGCTGTCAACATGACTACACACAGGACCCCCCCCCACTGCTCTACTGTCACCATGACTACACACAGGACCCCCCCCCCCCCCCCACTGCTCTGCTGTCACCATGACTACACACAGGACCCCCCACTGCTCTGCTGTCACCATGACTACACACAGGACTCCCCACTGCTCTGCTGTCACCATGACTACACACAGGACTCCCCACTGCTCTGCTGTCACCATGACTACATACAGGGCCCCCCACTGATCTGCTGTCACCATGACTACACACAGGACCCCCATTGCTCTGCTGTCACCATGACTACACAGAGGACCCCCCACTGCTCTGCTGTGACCGTGACTACACACAGGGACTTCCCACTGCTCTGCTGTCACCATGACTACACACAGGGACTCCCCACTGCTCTGCTGTCACCATGACTACACACAGGGACTCCCCACTGCTCTGCTGTCACCATGACTACACACAGGACCCCCCACTGCTCTGCTGTCACCATGACTATACACAGGACCCCCCACTGCTCTGCTGTCACCATGACTACACACAGGACCCCCCTCTGCTCTGCTGTCACCATGACTACACACAGGACCCCCCTCTGCTCTGCTGTCACCATGACTACACACAGGACCCCCACTGCTCTGATGTCACCATGACTACACACAGGACCCCCTCCGATCTGCTGTCACCATGACTACACACAGGACACCCCCACCGATCTGCTGTCACCATGACTACACACAGGACCCCCCTCCGATCTGCTGTCACCATGACTACACACAGGACCCCCCTCCGATCTGCTGTCACCATGACTACACACAGGGACTCCAGCCTGTACTATCAATAATCCCCATCCTGGAGCTCCCCCCATATAAAGTACTGAGGACAGCACACACCAATGACAGACTACTACACACACCAGCCTGGCCTGCCTTATAGTACACTATACCTCTTCCTAAGAGATATAATACCAAATATGGGGGTCCCCCTCACCCAGGACTGCAGTACGGAGAACCCAGACTGTGTACACAGGAAGCCCCTCCTCCCTTTCCGCCATAATGGGACTTGTAGTCCTCCGCAGACATATACACACCCCTCTCCCTGAACGCCTGCCCGGCTCTCCGCTACTTCCGCTCTGCCCCGGAAATGACCCAGCCTGGGCGGAGACCGCCTGCACGTGTCACTTCCGGTGCGGCCTGTAAGTCAGCAGGGGAGAGTGGAGGAGAGCAGAAGAGCAGCTGCTGGGGGTAATATGGCGGACTGGGGGGTGAATGGTACACCGGGGCTTATGTACGGCTCATGTCATCCATATGTGTGTATATAAAGGAGGAGACGTGTATAGAGAGCTGTGTATGGGGGACACTGTATTACAGGACACCTCCAGCACTCTGTAGAGTCATCATATATGAAGTACACAGGGGGGGGGGGGGGAAGTGTGACCTCAGGGAGAAGGAGAGCTGTGCTGGTGATAATGTTAGGAGTGCTAGATAGAGATATATATCGCTCTCTCCTTGTTTTAGATAAATTATGACTATGAACTAGAAATATAATGTAATATGTCCTCCTCCTGGACTTCTACATGATGGTGGCTGGGTTGCACTGGCGGTGTGGGCTGTATGGCGGGTTGCACTGGCGGTGTGGGCTGTATGGCGGGTTGGACTGGTGGTGTGGGCTGTATGGCGGATTGGACTGGCGTTGTGGGCTGGACTGGCGTTGTGGGCTGTGTGGCGGGCTGGACTGGCGGTGTGGGCTGTGTGGCGGATTGCTGTGTGGCTGCGGTGTGGGCTGTGTGGCTGGGCTGTATGGCGGTGTGGGCTGTATGGCGGCCTGGACTGGCGGTGTGGGCTGTGTGGCGGGTTGGATGGCGGTATGGGCTGTGTGGCGGATTGGTGTGGGCGATGTCGCTGGACTGTATGGCGGTGTGGGCTGTATGGCGGTGTGGGCTGTATGGCTGGGCTGTATGGCGGTGTGGGCTGTGTGGCGGGTTGCACTGACGGTGTGGGCTGTGTGGCTGGGTTGGACTTGGTGGTGTGGTGGGTTGGACTTGACGGTACGGCGGTGTGGGCTGTGTGGCGGGTTGGACTTGGCGGTGTGGGCTGTGTGGCGGGTTGGACTTGGCGGTGTGGGCTGTGTGGCGGGTTGGACTTGGCGGTGTGGGCTGTGTGGCGGGTTGGACTTGGCGGTGTGGGCTGTGTGGCGGGTTGGACTTGGCGCTGTGGGCTGTGTGGCGGGTTGGTGTGGGCGGTGTTGCTGGGTTGCACTTGCGGAGTGGGCTGTGTGGCGGGCTGCACTGGCGGTGCGGGTTGGACTTGGCGGTGTGGGCTGTGTGGCGGGTTGGACTGGGCGGTGTGGCGGGTTGGACTGGGCTGTGTGGCGGGTTGGACTTGGCGGTGTGGGCTGTGTGGTGGGTTGGTGTGGGCGGTGTTGCTGGGTTGCACTTGCGGAGTGGGCTGTGTGGCGGGTTGGAATGGCAATGTGGCGGGTTGGAATGGCGGTGTGGGCTGTGTGGTGGGTTGGTGTGGGCTGGGTTGCACTTGCGGAGTGGGCTGTGTGGCGGGTTGGACTTGGCGGTGTGGGCTGTGTGGCGGGTTGGACTTGGCGGTGTGGGATGGGTGGGTGGGCATGGCGGTGTGGGTGGGCTGTGGGCACCTTCACCGTCGTCAATTCACGCAGCGCTTTACATATTCATTGTACATTCACTTCAGTCATTGCCCTCAAACTGCTTCCAATCGAAGGTCCCTAACCCGCATTTATACATACACATAGTAGGGAAAATCAAGACCGTAGCCAATTAAGCTACCAGCATTTATTCATGAGAAGGAGAATGGACTTTAAAGGCACATCCATAGCATTGAATTACAAATTAAACTTGAATTTATTTTTTAAATTCACATTGTTGACATGACATGACATGTTAAAAACCAAACATTGTGTTTTGTCTAGACAACGCTCACACCACCTAACACAACCATTACCACAGTGAAAAATATCGATCACATGATTCAGATGGAGTGATATCAGTAGAAGGCAACGCTGGTTGGTGGTCGAGACGTGGTAAAGAAAACTCTACATGTTACCCTCATGCTCTTCTTCAGGAGATTAGAGTGGTGCGGCTTCT